>NW_028125543.1:0-243529 GCF_965194825.1 Balaenoptera physalus
GTAGCAGGATCCGAAGATGAACAGACATATGTATGAATCATTGAGCAGATTCTGTACAGCCAGACAATCAAAACACTCTAAGCAAACTGACTCTGATAAGAAATAGAAATTAAATTTAAAAAGCAAACATAAGTTAGGAGACATAAACTTCTGGGGGCTTGTCCCAGCACATTCCACTCTAATTTACAACCTTGGAAAACTACCTCCAGGAAGACTCTGTTGCCCTAGTAACAAGAGTTGAGAACGTAATAATGCTGCCACCTTGTGGCTGTTTCCCACAACAGCAGCTTTAAACCCAGTGCCAAAGGTTGCTTAATAGTCACAAGGACTGCAGGGCTCTAAATGACACCGGCCCTCAAAGAATGCCCTGGAGTAGGGAATAGGCAAAAAAATTCAACACATGAGTAAATTTTCAAGAAGTCAATAAGAGGAGGGAAGTTGTACTCACTCTTTAAAAAAAAAAGGAAAAGAATAAAAAAGGACATGCCTAAAGCTCAGTATAAGGAATTATTAGCCACATGCAAATTCAAATTCAAAAAGGTTTCAGGTGACACCAGTCATGACCATCAGCAAAAAGTCTACAAACTATAAATGCTGAAGGGGTTTTAGAGCATTGTGTACCTTCTAGCTGCTGGTGGGATGTAAAGTGGAAACAGCACTAACGCAAAATGAATCGAGCTGCTTGAAAAGGTAAAAATTGAGCTACCAAATGATGGGGCAGGGCACCTTTTGGGCCTATAACCTAAGACCACCAAAATTGGAAAGACAGAGGCAGGCAAATATGCACTGCAACAATACTGAAATAGCCAAGATATGGAAGCAAAAAAAAGGTCCATAAACAGATGAATGGACAAAGAAGAAGTGGTATACGGACAGAATGGAATAGTAGCCTCGGGAGAAAAATGAACAATGCTGTTTTCAAGACTACAGTTGAGCCTAGAAAAAATCATATAAGGTTAAGTAAGTCAAAAGGGTATGACAAATATCCTATGATATCATTTATACAAGTTTTCTTAAGATTGCTACCAATGAACATATTTCCACAGAAAAAGACACTCACAGACTTATCAAATAAACTAATGGTTAGCCAAAATGAAAGGTGGGGGGATGGGTAAGTTAGGACTATGGGGTTAACATACATATACTAATGTAAGTTAAATGTATATAAACATATAACATATAAACGATATGAATTATATAATCACCAATACCTTCAAAATATATATTCTGTGATCACATACATGGTAACAGGATCCGAAGATGAACAGACATATGTATGAATCATTGAACAGATTCTGTACAGCCAGACAATCAAAACACTCTAATCAAATTTACTCCGATAAAAAATACAAATTAAATTTAAAAAACAAACATAAGTAAGGAGACATAAACTTCTGGGGGCTTGTCCCAGCACATTGCACTCTAATTTACAAGCTCGGAACACTACCTCCAGGAAGACTGTGTTGTCCTAGTAACAAGACTTGAGAACGTAATAATGCTGCCGCCTTGTGGCTGCTTCCCACAACAGTAGCTTTAAACCCAGTGCCAATGGTTGCTTATATAGTCACAAGGACTGCAGGGCTTTAAAAGACACAGGCCCTCAAAAAATGCCCTGGGGTATGGAATTGGCAAGAAAATTCAACACATGAGAAATTTTCAAGAAGTCAATAAGAGGAGGGAAGTTGTAGTCATTCTTTAAAAAAAAAGGAAAAGAAAAAAAGGACATGCCTAAAGCTCAGCATAAGGAATTATTAGCCACATGCGTATCCAACCTCCAAAAAGGTTTCAGCTCACACCAGTCATGACCATCAGCAAAAAGTCTACAAACTATAAATGCTGAAGGGGTTTTAGAGAACTGTGTACCTTCTAGCTGCTGGTGGGATGTAAAGTGGTAACAGCAGTAACGCAAACTGAATCGAGCTGCTTGAAAAGGTAAACATTGAGCTACCATATGATGCGGCAGGGCACATTTTGGGCCTATAACCTAAGACAACTGGATTCGGAAAGACAGAGGCAGGCAAATGTGCACTGCAACAATATTGAAATAGCCAAGATATGGAAGCAAAAAAAAGGTCCATAAACAGATGAATGGACAAAGACGAAATGGTACACGTACCAAATGGAATAGAAGCCTCTGGAAAAAAATGAACAATGCCGTTTTCAGGACTAGAGATGAGCCTAGAAATAATCATATAAGGTTAAGTAAGTCAAAAGGGTATGACAAATATCCTATGATATCATTAATACATGTTATCCTAAGATTGCTACCAATGAACATATTTCCACAGAAAAAGACACTCACAGACTTATCAAATAAACTAATGGTTAGCCAAAATGAAAGGTGGGAGGATGGGTAAATTAGGACAATGGGGTTAACATACATATACTAATGTATGTTAAATGTATATAAACATATCACATATAAACTATATGCATTATATCATCACCAATAGCTTCAAAAATATACATTCTGTAATCACGTACATGGTAGCAGGATCCGAAGATGAACAGACATATGTATGAATCATTGAACAGATTCTGTACAGCCAGACAATCAAAACACTCTAAGCAAATTGACTCTGATAAGAAATAGAAATTATATTTAAAAAGCAAACATAAGTTAGGAGACATAAACTTCTGGGGGCTTGTCCCAGCACATTGCACTCTAATTTAAAAGCTCGGAACAATACCTCCAGGAAGACTCTGTTGTCCTAGTAACAAGACTTGAGAACGTAATAATGCTGCCGCCTTGTGGCTGTCTCCAAAAACAGCACCTTTAAACCCAGTGCCAATGGTTGCTTATATAGTCACAAGGACTGCACGGTTGTAAATGACACAGGCACTCAAAAAATGCCCTGGGGTAGGGAATAGGCAAGAAAATTCAACACATAAGAAACTTTTCAAGAAATCAATAAGAGGAGGGAAGTTGTACTCACTCATTTTAAAAAAAAGGAAAAGAAAAAATAGGACATGCCTAAAGCTCAGCATAAGGAATTATTAGCCACATGCGTATCCAACCTCCAAAAAGGTTTCAGCTCACACCAGTCATGACCATCAGCAAAAAGTCTACAAACTATAAATGCTGAAGGGGTTTTAGAGAAGTGTGTACCTTCTAGCTGCTGGTGGGATATAAAGTCGTAACAGCACTAATGCAAACTGAATCGAGCTGCTTGAAAACGTAAAAATTGAGCTACCATATGATGCGGCAGGGCACCTTTTGGGCCTATAACCTAAGACCACCAGAATCGGAAAGACAGAGGCAGGCAAATGTGCACTGCAACAATACTGAAATAGCAAAGACATGGAAGCAAAAAAAAAGGTCCATAAACAGATGAATGGACAAAGACGAAGTGGGATACGTACCAAATGGAATAGTAGCCTCGGGAAAAAAATGAACAATGCCGTTTTCAGGACTACAGTTGAGCCTAGAAATAATCATATAAGGTTAAGTAAGTCAAAAGGGTATGACAAATATCCTAGGACATCATTTATACATGTTATCCTAAGATTGCTACCAATGAACATATTTCCACAGAAAAAGACACTCACAGACTTATCAAATAAACTAATGGCTAGCCAAAATGAAAGGTGGGAGGATGGGTAAATTAGGACTATGGGGTTAAAATACATATACTAATGTATGTTAAATGTATATAAACATATAACATATGAAATATATAAATTATATAATCACCAATACCTTTAAAATATACATTCTGTAATCACATACATGCTAACAGGTTCGAAGATGAACAGACATATGTATGAATCATTGAGCAGATTCTGTACAGCCAGAAAACCACAACACTCTAATCAAATTTACTCCGATAAGAAATAGAAATTAAATTTAAAAAACAAACATAAGTTAGGAGACATAAACTTCTGGGGGCTTGTCCCAGCACATTGCACTCTAATTTACAAGCTCGGAACACTACCTCCAGGAAGACTGTGTTGTCCTAGTAACAAGACTTGAGAACGTAATAATGCTGCCGCCTTGTGGCTGCTTCCCACAACAGTAGCTTTAAACCCAGTGCCAATGGTTGCTTATATAGTCACAAGGACTGCAGGGCTGTAAAAGACACAGGCCCTCAAAAAATGCCCTGGGGTATGGAATTGGCAAGAAAATTCAACACATGAGAAATTTTCAAGAAGTCAATAAGAGGAGGGAAGTTGTAGTCACTCTTTAAAAAAAAAGGAAAAGAAAAAAAGGACATGCCTAAAGCTCAGCATAAGGAATTATTAGCCACATGCGTATCCAACCTCCAAAAAGGTTTCAGCTCACACCAGTCATGACCATCAGCAAAAAGTCTACAAACTATAAATGCTGAAGGGGTTTTAGAGAACTGTGTACCTTCTAGCTGCTGGTGGGATGTAAAGTGGTAACAGCAGTAACGCAAACTGAATCGAGCTGCTTGAAAAGGTAAACATTGAGCTACCATATGATGCGGCAGGGCACATTTTGGGCCTATAACCTAAGACAACTGGATTCGGAAAGACAGAGGCAGGCAAATGTGCACTGCAACAATATTGAAATAGCCAAGACATGGAAGCAAAAAAAAGGTCCATAAACAGATGAATGGACAAAGACGAAATGGTACACGTACCAAATGGAATAGAAGCCTCTGGAAAAAAATGAACAATGCCGTTTTCAGGACTAGAGTTGAGCCTAGAAATAATCATATAAGGTTAAGTAAGTCAAAAGGGTATGACAAATATCCTATGATATCATTAATACATGTTATCCTAAGATTGCTACCAATGAACATATTTCCACAGAAAAAGACACTCACAGACTTATCAAATAAACTAATGGTTAGCCAAAATGAAAGGTGGGAGGATGGGTAAATTAGGACAATGGGGTTAACATACATATACTAATGTATGTTAAATGTATATAAACATATCACATATAAACTATATGCATTATATCATCACCAATAGCTTCAAAAATATACATTCTGTAATCACGTACATGGTAGCAGGATCCGAAGATGAACAGACATATGTATGAATCATTGAGCAGATTCTGTACAGCCAGACAATCAAAACACTCTAAGCAAACTGACTCTGATAAGAAATAGAAATTAAATTTAAAAAGCAAACATAAGTTAGGAGACATAAACTTCTGGGGGCTTGTCCCAGCACATTCCACTCTAATTTACAACCTTGGAAAACTACCTCCAGGAAGACTCTGTTGCCCTAGTAACAAGAGTTGAGAACGTAATAATGCTGCCACCTTGTGGCTGTTTCCCACAACAGCAGCTTTAAACCCAGTGCCAAAGGTTGCTTAATAGTCACAAGGACTGCAGGGCTCTAAATGACACCGGCCCTCAAAGAATGCCCTGGAGTAGGGAATAGGCAAAAAAATTCAACACATGAGTAAATTTTCAAGAAGTCAATAAGAGGAGGGAAGTTGTACTCACTCTTTAAAAAAAAAAGGAAAAGAATAAAAAAGGACATGCCTAAAGCTCAGTATAAGGAATTATTAGCCACATGCAAATTCAAATTCAAAAAGGTTTCAGGTGACACCAGTCATGACCATCAGCAAAAAGTCTACAAACTATAAATGCTGAAGGGGTTTTAGAGCATTGTGTACCTTCTAGCTGCTGGTGGGATGTAAAGTGGAAACAGCACTAACGCAAAATGAATCGAGCTGCTTGAAAAGGTAAAAATTGAGCTACCAAATGATGGGGCAGGGCACCTTTTGGGCCTATAACCTAAGACCACCAAAATTGGAAAGACAGAGGCAGGCAAATATGCACTGCAACAATACTGAAATAGCCAAGATATGGAAGCAAAAAAAAGGTCCATAAACAGATGAATGGACAAAGAAGAAGTGGTATACGGACAGAATGGAATAGTAGCCTCGGGAGAAAAATGAACAATGCTGTTTTCAGGACTACAGTTGAGCCTAGAAAAAATCATATAAGGTTAAGTAAGTCAAAAGGGTATGACAAATATCCTATGATATCATTTATGCAAGTTTTCTTAAGATTGCTACCAATGAACATATTTCCACAGAAAAAGACACTCACAGACTTATCAAATAAACTAATGGTTAGCCAAAATGAAAGGTGGGGGGATGGGTAAGTTAGGACTATGGGGTTAACATACATATACTAATGTAAGTTAAATGTATATAAACATATAACATATAAACGATATGAATTATATAATCACCAATACCTTCAAAATATATATTCTGTGATCACATACATGGTAACAGGATCCGAAGATGAACAGACATATGTATGAATCATTGAACAGATTCTGTACAGCCAGACAATCAAAACACTCTAATCAAATTTACTCCGATAAAAAATACAAATTAAATTTAAAAAACAAACATAAGTAAGGAGACATAAACTTCTGGGGGCTTGTCCCAGCACATTGCACTCTAATTTAAAAGCTCGGAACACTACCTCCAGGAAGACTGTGTTGTCCTAGTAACAGGACTTGAGAACGTAATAATGCTGCTGCCTTGTGGCTGCTTCCCACAACAGTAGCTTTAAACCCAGTGCCAATGGTTGCTTATATAGTCACAAGGACTGCAGGGCTGTAAAAGACACAGGCCTTCAAAAAATGCCCTGGGGTATGGAATTGGCAAGAAAATTCAACACATGAGAAATTTTCAAGAAGTCAATAAGAGGAGGGAAGTTGTAGTCACTCTTTAAAAAAAAAGGAAAAGAAAAAAAGGACATGCCTAAAGCTCAGCATAAGGAATTATTAGCCACATGCGTATCCAACCTCCAAAAAGGTTTCAGCTCACACCAGTCATGACCATCAGCAAAAAGTCTACAAACTATAAATGCTGAAGGGGTTTTAGAGAACTGTGTACCTTCTAGCTGCTGGTGGGATGTAAAGTGGTAACAGCAGTAACGCAAACTGAATCGAGCTGCTTGAAAAGGTAAACATTGAGCTACCATATGATGCGGCAGGGCACATTTTGGGCCTATAACCTAAGACAACTGGATTCGGAAAGACAGAGGCAGGCAAATGTGCACTGCAACAATATTGAAATAGCCAAGACATGGAAGCAAAAAAAAGGTCCATAAACAGATGAATGGACAAAGACGAAATGGTACACGTACCAAATGGAATAGAAGCCTCTGGAAAAAAATGAACAATGCCGTTTTCAGGACTAGAGATGAGCCTAGAAATAATCATATAAGGTTAAGTAAGTCAAAAGGGTATGACAAATATCCTATGATATCATTAATACATGTTATCCTAAGATTGCTACCAATGAACATATTTCCACAGAAAAAGACACTCACAGACTTATCAAATAAACTAATGGTTAGCCAAAATGAAAGGTGGGAGGATGGGTAAATTAGGACAATGGGGTTAACATACATATACTAATGTATGTTAAATGTATATAAACATATCACATATAAACTATATGCATTATATCATCACCAATAGCTTCAAAAATATACATTCTGTAATCACGTACATGGTAGCAGGATCCGAAGATGAACAGACATATGTATGAATCATTGAACAGATTCTGTACAGCCAGACAATCAAAACACTCTAAGCAAATTGACTCTGATAAGAAATAGAAATTATATTTAAAAAGCAAACATAAGTTAGGAGACATAAACTTCTGGGGGCTTGTCCCAGCACATTGCACTCTAATTTAAAAGCTCGGAACACTACCTCCAGGAAGACTCTGTTGTCCTAGTAACAAGACTTGAGAACGTAATAATGCTGCCGCCTTGTGGCTGTCTCCAAAAACAGCACCTTTAAACCCAGTGCCAATGGTTGCTTATATAGTCACAAGGACTGCACGGTTGTAAATGACACAGGCACTCAAAAAATGCCCTGGGGTAGGGAATAGGCAAGAAAATTCAACACATAAGAAACTTTTCAAGAAATCAATAAGAGGAGGGAAGTTGTACTCACTCATTTTAAAAAAAAGGAAAAGAAAAAATAGGACATGCCTAAAGCTCAGCATAAGGAATTATTAGCCACATGCGTATCCAACCTCCAAAAAGGTTTCAGCTCACACCAGTCATGACCATCAGCAAAAAGTCTACAAACTATAAATGCTGAAGGGGTTTTAGAGAAGTGTGTACCTTCTAGCTGCTGGTGGGATATAAAGTCGTAACAGCACTAATGCAAACTGAATCGAGCTGCTTGAAAACGTAAAAATTGAGCTACCATATGATGCGGCAGGGCACCTTTTGGGCCTATAACCTAAGACCACCAGAATCGGAAAGACAGAGGCAGGCAAATGTGCACTGCAACAATACTGAAATAGCAAAGACATGGAAGCAAAAAAAAAGATCCATAAACAGATGAATGGACAAAGACGAAGTGGGATACGTACCAAATGGAATAGTAGCCTCGGGAAAAAAATGAACAATGCCGTTTTCAGGACTACAGTTGAGCCTAGAAATAATCATATAAGGTTAAGTAAGTCAAAAGGGTATGACAAATATCCTAGGACATCATTTATACATGTTATCCTAAGATTGCTACCAATGAACATATTTCCACAGAAAAAGACACTCACAGACTTATCAAATAAACTAATGGCTAGCCAAAATGAAAGGTGGGAGGATGGGTAAATTAGGACTATGGGGTTAAAATACATATACTAATGTATGTTAAATGTATATAAACATATAACATATGAAATATATAAATTATATAATCACCAATACCTTTAAAATATACATTCTGTAATCACATACATGCTAACAGGTTCGAAGATGAACAGACATATGTATGAATCATTGAGCAGATTCTGTACAGCCAGAAAACCACAACACTCTAATCAAATTTACTCCGATAAGAAATAGAAATTAAATTTAAAAAACAAACATAAGTTAGGAGACATAAACTTCTGGGGGCTTGTCCCAGCACATTGCACTCTAATTTACAAGCTCGGAACACTACCTCCAGGAAGACTGTGTTGTCCTAGTAACAAGACTTGAGAACGTAATAATGCTGCCGCCTTGTGGCTGCTTCCCACAACAGTAGCTTTAAACCCAGTGCCAATGGTTGCTTATATAGTCACAAGGACTGCAGGGCTGTAAAAGACACAGGCCCTCAAAAAATGCCCTGGGGTATGGAATTGGCAAGAAAATTCAACACATGAGAAATTTTCAAGAAGTCAATAAGAGGAGGGAAGTTGTAGTCACTCTTTAAAAAAAAAGGAAAAGAAAAAAAGGACATGCCTAAAGCTCAGCATAAGGAATTATTAGCCACATGCGTATCCAACCTCCAAAAAGGTTTCAGCTCACACCAGTCATGACCATCAGCAAAAAGTCTACAAACTATAAATGCTGAAGGGGTTTTAGAGAACTGTGTACCTTCTAGCTGCTGGTGGGATGTAAAGTGGTAACAGCAGTAACGCAAACTGAATCGAGCTGCTTGAAAAGGTAAACATTGAGCTACCATATGATGCGGCAGGGCACATTTTGGGCCTATAACCTAAGACAACTGGATTCGGAAAGACAGAGGCAGGCAAATGTGCACTGCAACAATATTGAAATAGCCAAGACATGGAAGCAAAAAAAAGGTCCATAAACAGATGAATGGACAAAGACGAAATGGTACACGTACCAAATGGAATAGAAGCCTCTGGAAAAAAATGAACAATGCCGTTTTCAGGACTAGAGATGAGCCTAGAAATAATCATATAAGGTTAAGTAAGTCAAAAGGGTATGACAAATATCCTATGATATCATTAATACATGTTATCCTAAGATTGCTACCAATGAACATATTTCCACAGAAAAAGACACTCACAGACTTATCAAATAAACTAATGGTTAGCCAAAATGAAAGGTGGGAGGATGGGTAAATTAGGACAATGGGGTTAACATACATATACTAATGTATGTTAAATGTATATAAACATATCACATATAAACTATATGCATTATATCATCACCAATAGCTTCAAAAATATACATTCTGTAATCACGTACATGGTAGCAGGATCCGAAGATGAACAGACATATGTATGAATCATTGAACAGATTCTGTACAGCCAGACAATCAAAACACTCTAAGCAAATTGACTCTGATAAGAAATAGAAATTATATTTAAAAAGCAAACATAAGTTAGGAGACATAAACTTCTGGGGGCTTGTCCCAGCACATTGCACTCTAATTTAAAAGCTCGGAACACTACCTCCAGGAAGACTGTGTTGTCCTAGTAACAAGACTTGAGAACGTAATAATGCTGCTGCCTTGTGGCTGCTTCCCACAACAGTAGCTTTAAACCCAGTGCCAATGGTTGCTTATATAGTCACAAGGACTGCACGGTTGTAAATGACACAGGCACTCAAAAAATGCCCTGGGGTAGGGAATAGGCAAGAAAATTCAACACATAAGAAACTTTTCAAGAAATCAATAAGAGGAGGGAAGTTGTACTCACTCATTTTAAAAAAAAGGAAAAGAAAAAATAGGACATGCCTAAAGCTCAGCATAAGGAATTATTAGCCACATGCGTATCCAACCTCCAAAAAGGTTTCAGCTCACACCAGTCATGACCATCAGCAAAAAGTCTACAAACTATAAATGCTGAAGGGGTTTTAGAGAAGTGTGTACCTTCTAGCTGCTGGTGGGATATAAAGTCGTAACAGCACTAATGCAAACTGAATCGAGCTGCTTGAAAACGTAAAAATTGAGCTACCATATGATGCGGCAGGGCACCTTTTGGGCCTATAACCTAAGACCACCAGAATCGGAAAGACAGAGGCAGGCAAATGTGCACTGCAACAATACTGAAATAGCAAAGACATGGAAGCAAAAAAAAAGGTCCATAAACAGATGAATGGACAAAGACGAAGTGGGATACGTACCAAATGGAATAGTAGCCTCGGGAAAAAAATGAACAATGCCGTTTTCAGGACTACAGTTGAGCCTAGAAATAATCATATAAGGTTAAGTAAGTCAAAAGGGTATGACAAATATCCTATGACATCATTTATACATGTTATCCTAAGATTGCTACCAATGAACATATTTCCACAGAAAAAGACACTCACAGACTTATCAAATAAACTAATGGCTAGCCAAAATGAAAGGTGGGAGGATGGGTAAATTAGGACAATGGGGTTAAAATACATATACTAATGTATGTTAAATGTATATAAACATATAACATATGAAATATATAAATAATATAATCACCAATACCTTTAAAATATACATTCTGTAATCACATACATGCTAACAGGTTCGAAGATGAACAGACATATGTATGAATCATTGAGCAGATTCTGTACAGCCAGAAAACCACAACACTCTAATCAAATTTACTCCGATAAGAAATAGAAATTAAATTTAAAAAACAAACATAAGTTAGGAGACATAAACTTCTGGGGGCTTGTCCCAGCACATTGCACTCTAATTTACAAGCTCGGAACACTACCTCCAGGAAGACTGTGTTGTCCTAGTAACAAGACTTGAGAACGTAATAATGCTGCCGCCTTTTGGCTGCTTCCCACAACAGTAGCTTTAAACCCAGTGCCAATGGTTGCTTATATAGTCACAAGGACTGCAGGGCTGTAAAAGACACAGGCCCTCAAAAAATGCCCTGGGGTATGGAATTGGCAAGAAAATTCAACACATGAGTAACTTTTCAAGAAGTCAATAAGAGGAGGGAAGTTGTACTCACTCTTTAAAAAAAAAGGAAAAGAAAAAAAAAGGACATGCCTAAAGCTCAGTATAAGGAATTATTAGCCACATGCAAATTCAAATTCAAAAAGGTTTCAGGTGACACCAGTCATGACCATCAGCAAAAAGTCTACAAACTCTAAATGCTGAAGGGGTTTTAGAGAATTGTGTACATTCTACCTGCTGGTGGGATGTAAAGTGGTAACAGCACTAACGCATACTGAATGGAGCTGCTTGAAAAGGTAAAAATTGAGTTACCATATGATGCGGCAGGGCACCTTTTGGGCCTATAACCTAAGACCACCAAAATCGGAAATACAGAGGCAGGCAAATGTGCACTGCAACAATACTGAAATACCCAAGACATGGAAGCAAAAAATGGTCCATAAACAGGTGAATGGACAAAGAAGAAGTGGTATATGGACAGAATGGAAGAGTAGCCTCGGGAAAAAAATGAACAATGCCGTTTTCAGAACTACAGTTGAGACTAGAAATAGTCATATAAGGGTAAGTTAGTCAAAAGGGTATGACAAATATCCTATGATATCATTTATACATGTTATCCTAAGATTGCTACCAATGAACATATTTCCACAAAAAAAGACACTCACAGACTTATCAAATAAACTAATGGTTAGCCAAAATGAAAGGTGGGAGGATGGGTAAATTAGGACTATGGGGTTAACATACATATACTAATGTATGTTAAATGTATATAAACATATAACATATGAACTATATAAAATATATAATCACCAAACCTTTAAAATATACATTCTGTAATCACATACATGATAACAGGTTCCGAAGATGAACAGATATATGTATGAATCATTGAGCAGATTCTGTACAGCCAATCAAAACACTCTAATCAAATTTACTCCGATAAGAAATAGAAATTAAATTTAAAAAGCAAACATAAGTTAGGAGACATAAACTTCTGGGGGCTTGTCCCAGCACATTCCACTCTAATTTACAACCTTGGAAAACTACCTCCAGGAAGACTCTGTTGCCCTAGTAAGAAGAGTGGAGAACGTAATAATGCTGCCGCCTTGTGGCTGTTTCCCACAACAGCAGCTTTAAACCCAGTGCCAAAGGTTGCTTATTAGTCACAAGGACTCAAGGGCTCTAAATGACACCTGCATTCAAAAAACGCCCTGGGGTAGGGAATAGGCAAAAAAATTCAACACATGAGAAACTTTTCAAGAAGTCAATAAGAGGAGGGAAGTTGTACTCACTCTTTAAAACAAAAGGAAAAGAAAAAAATGACATGCCTAAAGCTCAGTATAAGGAATTATTAGCCACATGCAAATTCAAATTCAAAAAGGTTTCAGGTAACACCAGTCATGACCATCATCAAAAAGTCTACAAACTATAAATGCTGAAGGGGTTTTAGAGGAATGTGTACCTTCTAGCTGCTGGTGGGATGTAAAGAAGTAATACCACTAATGCAAACTGAATGGAGCTGCTTCAAAAGGTAAAAATTGAGTTACCATACGATGCGGCAGGGCACCTTTTGGGCCTATAACCTAAGACCACCAGAATCGGAAAGACAGAGGCAGGCAAATGTGCACTGCAACAATACTGAAATAGCCAAGACATGGAAGCAAAAAAAGGTCCATAAACAGATGAATGGACAAAGACGAAGTGGGATACGTACCAAATGGAATAGTAGCCTCGGGAAAAAAATGAACAATGCCGTTTTCAGGACTACAGTTGAGCCTAGAAATAATCATATAAGGTTAAGTAAGTCAAAAGGGTATGACAAATATCCTAGGACATCATTTATACATGTTATCCTAAGATTGCTACCAATGAACATATTTCCACAGAAAAAGACACTCACAGACTTATCAAATAAACTAATTGCTAGCCAAAATGAAAGGTGGGAGGATGGGTAAATTAGGACTATGGGGTTAAAATACATATACTAATGTATGTTAAATGTATATAAACATATAACATATGAAATATATAAATTATATAATCACCAATACCTTTAAAATATACATTCTGTAATCACATACATGCTAACAGGTTCGAAGATGAACAGACATATGTATGAATCATTGAGCAGATTCTGTACAGCCAGAAAACCACAACACTCTAATCAAATTTACTCCGATAAGAAATAGAAATTAAATTTAAAAAAAAACATAAGTTAGGAGACATAAACTTCTGGGGGCTTGTCCCAGCATATTGCACTCTAATTTACAAGCTCAGAACACTACCTCCAGGAAGACTCTGTTCTCCTAGTAACAAGACTTGAGAACGCAATAATGCTGCCGCCTTGTGGCTGCTTCCCACAACAGCACTTTAAACCCAGTGCCAATGATTGCTTATATAGTCACAAGGACTGCAGGGCTGTAAATGACACAAGCCCTCAAAATATGCCCTGGGGTAGGGAATTGGCAAGAACATTCAACACATGAGAAATTTCCAAGAAGTCAATAAGAGGAGGGAAGTTGTACTCACTCTTTAAAAAAAAAAGGAAAAGAAAAAAAAGGACATGCCTAAAGCTTAGTATAAGGAATTATTAGCCACATACAAATTCAAATTCAAAAAGGTTTCAGCTCACACCAGTCATTACCATCAGCAAAATGTCTACAAACTATAAATGCTGAAGGGGTTTTAGAGATCTGTGTACCTTCTAGCTGCTGGTGGGATGTAAAGTGGAAACAGCACTAACGCAAACTGAATCGAGCTGCTTGAAAAGGTAAAAATTGAGCTACCAAATGATGCGGCAGGGCACCTTTTGGGCCTATAACCTAAGAACACCAAAATTGGAAAGACAGAGGCAGGCAAATATGCACTGCAACAATACTGAAATAGCCAAGATATGGAAGCAAAAAAAAGGTCCATAAACAGATGAATGGACAAAGAAGAAGTGGTATACGGACAGAATGGAATAGTAGCCTCGGGAGAAAAATGAACAATGCCATTTTCAGGACTAGAGTTGAGCCTAGAAATAATCATATAAGGTTAAGTAAGTCAAAAGGGTATGACAAATATCCTATGACATCATTTATACATGTTATCCTAAGATTGCTACCAATGAACATATTTCCAC
Source organism: Balaenoptera physalus (assembly GCF_965194825.1). NCBI lineage: Eukaryota > Metazoa > Chordata > Mammalia > Artiodactyla > Balaenopteridae > Balaenoptera > Balaenoptera physalus. Next base: position 14,714 of record NW_028125543.1, read on the forward strand.
AGAAAAAGACACTCACAGACTTATCATATAAACTAATGGTTAGCCAAAATGAAAGGTGGGAGGATGGGTAAATTAGGACTATGGGGTTAACATACATATACTAATGTATGTTAAATGTATATAAACATATAACATATAAATGATATGAATTATATATTCACCAATACCTTCAAAATATACATTCTGTAATCACATACATGGTAACAGGATCCGAAGATGAACAGACATATGTATGAATCATTGAGCAGATTCTGTACAGCCAGACAATCAAAACACTCTAATCAAATTTACTCCGATAAGAAATAGAAATTAAATTTAAAAAACAAACATAAGTTAGGAGACATAAACTTTTGGGGGCTTGTCCCAGCACATTGCACTCTAATTTACAAGCTCGGAACACTACCTCCAGGAAGACTGTGTTGTCCTAGTAACAAGACTTGAGAACGTAATAATGCTGCCGCCTTGTGGCTGCTTCCCACAACAGTAGCTTTAAACCCAGTGCCAATGGTTGCTTATATAGTCACAAGGACTGCAGGGCTGTAAAAGACACAGGCCCTCAAAAAATACCCTGGTGTAGGGAATTGGCAAGAAAATTCAACACATGAGAAATTTTCAAGAAGTCAATAAGAGTACGGAAGTTGTACTCACTCTTTAAAAAAAAGGAAAAGAAAAAAAGGACATGCCTAAAGCTCAGCATAAGGAATTATTAGCCACATGCGTATCCAACCTCCAAAAAGGTTTCAGCTCACACCAGTCATGACCATCAGCAAAAAGTCTACAAACTATAAATGCTGAAGGGGTTTTAGAGAACTGTGTACCTTCTAGCTGCTGTTTGGATGTAAAGTGGTAACAGCAGTAACGCAAACTGAATCGAGCTGCTTGAAAAGGTAAACACTGAGCTACCATATGATGCGGCAGGGCACCTTTTGGGCCTATAACCTAAGACCACCGGATTCGGAAAGACAGAGGCAGGCAAATGTGCACTGCAACAATATTGAAATAGCCAAGACATGGAAGCAAAAAAAAGGTCCATAAACAGATGAATGGACAAAGACGAAATGGTATACGTACCAAATGGAATAGTAGCCTCTGGAAAAAAATGAACAATGCCGTTTTCAGGACTAGAGTTGAGCCTAGAAATAATCATATAAGGTTAAGTAAGTCAAAAGGGTATGACAAATATCCTATGATATCATTTATACATGTTATCCTAAGATTGCTACCAATGAACATATTTCCACAGAAAAAGACACTCACAGACTTATCAAATAAACTAATGGTTAGCCAAAATGAAAGGTGGGGGGATGGGTAAATTAGGACTATGGGGTTAACATACATATACTAATATAAGTTAAATGTATATAAACATATAACATATAAATGATATGAATTATATAATCACCAATACCTTCAAAATATACATTCTGTAATCACATACATGGTAACAGGATCCGAAGATGAACAGACATATGTATGAATCATTGAACAGATTCTGTACAGCCAGACAATCAAAACACTCTAATCAAATTTACTCCGATAAAAAATACAAATTAAATTTAAAAAACAAACATAAGTAAGGAGACATAAACTTCTGGGGGCTTGTCCCAGCACATTGCACTCTAATTTAAAAGCTCGGAACACTACCTCCAGGAAGACTCTGTTGTCCTAGTAACAAGACTTGAGAACGTAATAATGCTGCCGCCTTGTGGCTGTCTCCAAAAACAGCACCTTTAAACCCAGTGCCAATGGTTGCTTATATAGTCACAAGGACTGTACGGTTGTAAATGACACAGGCACTCAAAAAATGCCCTGGGGTAGGGAATAGGCAAGAAAATTCAACACATAAGAAACTTTTCAAGAAATCAATAAGAGGAGGGAAGTTGTACTCACTCTTTTTAAAAAAAAGGAAAAGAAAAAATAGGACATGCCTAAAGCTCAGCATAAGGAATTATTAGCCACATGCGTATCCAACCTCCAAAAAGGTTTCAGCTCACACCAGTCATGACCATCAGCAAAATGTCTACAAACTATAAATGCTGAAGGGGTTTTAGAGATCTGTGTACCTTCTAGCTGCTGGTGGGATGTAAAGTGGCAACAGCACTAACGCAAACTGAATGGAGCTGCTTGAAAAGGTAAAAATTGAGCTACCATATGATGCGGCAGGGCACCTTTTGGGCCTATAACCTAAGACCACCAGATTCGGAAAGAGAGAGGCAGGCAAATGTGCATTGCAACAATATTGAAATAGCCAAGACATGGAAGCAAAAAAAAGGTCCATAAACAGATGAATGGAGAAAGACGAAGTGGGATACGTACCAAATGGAATAGTAGCCTCGGGAAAAAAATGAACAATGCCGTTTTCAGGACTACAGTTGAGCCTAGAAATAATCATATAAGGTTAAGTAAGTCAAAAGGGTATGACAAATATCCTAGGACATCATTTATACATGTTATCCTAAGATTGCTACCAATGAACATATTTCCACAGAAAAAGACACTCACAGACTTATCAAATAAACTAATGGCTAGCCAAAATGAAAGGTGGGAGGATGGGTAAATTAGGACTATGGGGTTAAAATACATATACTAATGTATGTTAAATGTATATAAACATATAACATATGAAATATATAAATTATATAATCACCAATACCTTTAAAATATACATTCTGTAATCACATACATGCTAACAGGTTCGAAGATGAACAGACATATGTATGAATCATTGAGCAGATTCTGTACAGCCAGAAAACCACAACACTCTAATCAAATTTACTCCGATAAGAAATAGAAATTAAATTTAAAAAACAAACATAAGTTAGGAGACATAAACTTCTGGGGGCTTGTCCCAGCACATTGCACTCTAATTTACAAGCTCGGAACACTACCTCCAGGAAGACTGTGTTGTCCTAGTAACAAGACTTGAGAACGTAATAATGCTGCCGCCTTGTGGCTGCTTCCCACAACAGTAGCTTTAAACCCAGTGCCAATGGTTGCTTATATAGTCACAAGGACTGCAGGGCTGTAAAAGACACAGGCCCTCAAAAAATGCCCTGGGGTATGGAATTGGCAAGAAAATTCAACACATGAGAAATTTTCAAGAAGTCAATAAGAGGAGGGAAGTTGTAGTCACTCTTTAAAAAAAAAGGAAAAGAAAAAAAGGACATGCCTAAAGCTCAGCATAAGGAATTATTAGCCACATGCGTATCCAACCTCCAAAAAGGTTTCAGCTCACACCAGTCATGACCATCAGCAAAAAGTCTACAAACTATAAATGCTGAAGGGGTTTTAGAGAACTGTGTACCTTCTAGCTGCTGGTGGGATGTAAAGTGGTAACAGCAGTAACGCAAACTGAATCGAGCTGCTTGAAAAGGTAAACATTGAGCTACCATATGATGCGGCAGGGCACATTTTGGGCCTATAACCTAAGACAACTGGATTCGGAAAGACAGAGGCAGGCAAATGTGCACTGCAACAATATTGAAAGAGCCAAGACATGGAAGCAAAAAAAAGGTCCATAAACAGATGAATGGACAAAGACGAAATGGTACACGTACCAAATGGAATAGAAGCCTCTGGAAAAAAATGAACAATGCCGTTTTCAGGACTAGAGTTGAGCCTAGAAATAATCATATAAGGTTAAGTAAGTCAAAAGGGTATGACAAATATCCTATGACATCATTTATACATGTTATCCTAAGATTGCTACCAATGAACATATTTCCACAGAAAAAGACACTCACAGACTTATCATATAAACTAATGGTTAGCCAAAATGAAAGGTGGGAGGATGGGTAAATTAGGACTATGGGGTTAACATACATATACTAATGTATGTTAAATGTATATAAACATATAACATATAAATGATATGAATTATATATTCACCAATACCTTCAAAATATACATTCTGTAATCACATACATGGTAACAGGATCCGAAGATGAACAGACATATGTATGAATCATTGAGCAGATTCTGTACAGCCAGACAATCAAAACACTCTAATCAAATTTACTCCGATAAGAAATAGAAATTAAATTTAAAAAACAAACATAAGTTAGGAGACATAAACTTTTGGGGGCTTGTCCCAGCACATTGCACTCTAATTTACAAGCTCGGAACACTACCTCCAGGAAGACTGTGTTGTCCTAGTAACAAGACTTGAGAACGTAATAATGCTGCCGCCTTGTGGCTGCTTCCCACAACAGTAGCTTTAAACCCAGTGCCAATGGTTGCTTATATAGTCACAAGGACTGCAGGGCTGTAAAAGACACAGGCCCTCAAAAAATACCCTGGTGTAGGGAATTGGCAAGAAAATTCAACACATGAGAAATTTTCAAGAAGTCAATAAGAGTACGGAAGTTGTACTCACTCTTTAAAAAAAAGGAAAAGAAAAAAAGGACATGCCTAAAGCTCAGCATAAGGAATTATTAGCCACATGCGTATCCAACCTCCAAAAAGGTTTCAGCTCACACCAGTCATGACCATCAGCAAAAAGTCTACAAACTATAAATGCTGAAGGGGTTTTAGAGAACTGTGTACCTTCTAGCTGCTGTTTGGATGTAAAGTGGTAACAGCAGTAACGCAAACTGAATCGAGCTGCTTGAAAAGGTAAACACTGAGCTACCATATGATGCGGCAGGGCACCTTTTGGGCCTATAACCTAAGACCACCGGATTCGGAAAGACAGAGGCAGGCAAATGTGCACTGCAACAATATTGAAATAGCCAAGACATGGAAGCAAAAAAAAGGTCCATAAACAGATGAATGGACAAAGACGAAATGGTATACGTACCAAATGGAATAGTAGCCTCTGGAAAAAAATGAACAATGCCGTTTTCAGGACTAGAGTTGAGCCTAGAAATAATCATATAATGTTAAGTAAGTCAAAAGGGTATGACAAATATCCTATGATATCATTTATACATGTTATCCTAAGATTGCTACCAATGAACATATTTCCACAGAAAAAGACACTCACAGACTTATCAAATAAACTAATGGTTAGCCAAAATGAAAGGTGGGGGGATGGGTAAATTAGGACTATGGGGTTAACATACATATACTAATATAAGTTAAATGTATATAAACATATAACATATAAATGATATGAATTATATAATCACCAATACCTTCAAAATATACATTCTGTAATCACATACATGGTAACAGGATCCGAAGATGAACAGACATATGTATGAATCATTGAACAGATTCTGTACAGCCAGACAATCAAAACACTCTAATCAAATTTACTCCGATAAAAAATACAAATTAAATTTAAAAAACAAACATAAGTAAGGAGACATAAACTTCTGGGGGCTTGTCCCAGCACATTGCACTCTAATTTAAAAGCTCGGAACACTACCTCCAGGAAGACTCTGTTGTCCTAGTAACAAGACTTGAGAACGTAATAATGCTGCCGCCTTGTGGCTGTCTCCAAAAACAGCACCTTTAAACCCAGTGCCAATGGTTGCTTATATAGTCACAAGGACTGTACGGTTGTAAATGACACAGGCACTCAAAAAATGCCCTGGGGTAGGGAATAGGCAAGAAAATTCAACACATAAGAAACTTTTCAAGAAATCAATAAGAGGAGGGAAGTTGTACTCACTCTTTTTAAAAAAAAGGAAAAGAAAAAATAGGACATGCCTAAAGCTCAGCATAAGGAATTATTAGCCACATGCGTATCCAACCTCCAAAAAGGTTTCAGCTCACACCAGTCATGACCATCAGCAAAATGTCTACAAACTATAAATGCTGAAGGGGTTTTAGAGATCTGTGTACCTTCTAGCTGCTGGTGGGATGTAAAGTGGCAACAGCACTAACGCAAACTGAATGGAGCTGCTTGAAAAGGTAAAAATTGAGCTACCATATGATGCGGCAGGGCACCTTTTGGGCCTATAACCTAAGACCACCAGATTCGGAAAGAGAGAGGCAGGCAAATGTGCATTGCAACAATATTGAAATAGCCAAGACATGGAAGCAAAAAAAAGGTCCATAAACAGATGAATGGAGAAAGACGAAGTGGGATACGTACCAAATGGAATAGTAGCCTCGGGAAAAAAATGAACAATGCCGTTTTCAGGACTACAGTTGAGCCTAGAAATAATCATATAAGGTTAAGTAAGTCAAAAGGGTATGACAAATATCCTAGGACATCATTTATACATGTTATCCTAAGATTGCTACCAATGAACATATTTCCACAGAAAAAGACACTCACAGACTTATCAAATAAACTAATGGCTAGCCAAAATGAAAGGTGGGAGGATGGGTAAATTAGGACTATGGGGTTAAAATACATATACTAATGTATGTTAAATGTATATAAACATATAACATATGAAATATATAAATTATATAATCACCAATACCTTTAAAATATACATTCTGTAATCACATACATGCTAACAGGTTCGAAGATGAACAGACATATGTATGAATCATTGAGCAGATTCTGTACAGCCAGAAAACCACAACACTCTAATCAAATTTACTCCGATAAGAAATAGAAATTAAATTTAAAAAACAAACATAAGTTAGGAGACATAAACTTCTGGGGGCTTGTCCCAGCACATTGCACTCTAATTTACAAGCTCGGAACACTACCTCCAGGAAGACTGTGTTGTCCTAGTAACAAGACTTGAGAACGTAATAATGCTGCCGCCTTGTGGCTGCTTCCCACAACAGTAGCTTTAAACCCAGTGCCAATGGTTGCTTATATAGTCACAAGGACTGCAGGGCTGTAAAAGACACAGGCCCTCAAAAAATGCCCTGGGGTATGGAATTGGCAAGAAAATTCAACACATGAGAAATTTTCAAGAAGTCAATAAGAGGAGGGAAGTTGTAGTCACTCTTTAAAAAAAAAGGAAAAGAAAAAAAGGACATGCCTAAAGCTCAGCATAAGGAATTATTAGCCACATGCGTATCCAACCTCCAAAAAGGTTTCAGCTCACACCAGTCATGACCATCAGCAAAAAGTCTACAAACTATAAATGCTGAAGGGGTTTTAGAGAACTGTGTACCTTCTAGCTGCTGGTGGGATGTAAAGTGGTAACAGCAGTAACGCAAACTGAATCGAGCTGCTTGAAAAGGTAAACATTGAGCTACCATATGATGCGGCAGGGCACATTTTGGGCCTATAACCTAAGACAACTGGATTCGGAAAGACAGAGGCAGGCAAATGTGCACTGCAACAATATTGAAATAGCCAAGACATGGAAGCAAAAAAAAGGTCCATAAACAGATGAATGGACAAAGACGAAATGGTACACGTACCAAATGGAATAGAAGCCTCTGGAAAAAAATGAACAATGCCGTTTTCAGGACTAGAGTTGAGCCTAGAAATAATCATATAAGGTTAAGTAAGTCAAAAGGGTATGACAAATATCCTATGATATCATTAATACATGTTATCCTAAGATTGCTACCAATGAACATATTTCCACAGAAAAAGACACTCACAGACTTATCAAATAAACTAATGGTTAGCCAAAATGAAAGGTGGGAGGATGGGTAAATTAGGACAATGGGGTTAACATACATATACTAATGTATGTTAAATGTATATAAACATATCACATATAAACTATATGCATTATATCATCACCAATAGCTTCAAAAATATACATTCTGTAATCACGTACATGGTAGCAGGATCCGAAGATGAACAGACATATGTATGAATCATTGAGCAGATTCTGTACAGCCAGACAATCAAAACACTCTAAGCAAACTGACTCTGATAAGAAATAGAAATTAAATTTAAAAAGCAAACATAAGTTAGGAGACATAAACTTCTGGGGGCTTGTCCCAGCACATTCCACTCTAATTTACAACCTTGGAAAACTACCTCCAGGAAGACTCTGTTGCCCTAGTAACAAGAGTTGAGAACGTAATAATGCTGCCACCTTGTGGCTGTTTCCCACAACAGCAGCTTTAAACCCAGTGCCAAAGGTTGCTTAATAGTCACAAGGACTGCAGGGCTCTAAATGACACCGGCCCTCAAAGAATGCCCTGGAGTAGGGAATAGGCAAAAAAATTCAACACATGAGTAAATTTTCAAGAAGTCAATAAGAGGAGGGAAGTTGTACTCACTCTTTAAAAAAAAAAGGAAAAGAATAAAAAAGGACATGCCTAAAGCTCAGTATAAGGAATTATTAGCCACATGCAAATTCAAATTCAAAAAGGTTTCAGGTGACACCAGTCATGACCATCAGCAAAAAGTCTACAAACTATAAATGCTGAAGGGGTTTTAGAGCATTGTGTACCTTCTAGCTGCTGGTGGGATGTAAAGTGGAAACAGCACTAACGCAAAATGAATCGAGCTGCTTGAAAAGGTAAAAATTGAGCTACCAAATGATGGGGCAGGGCACCTTTTGGGCCTATAACCTAAGACCACCAAAATTGGAAAGACAGAGGCAGGCAAATATGCACTGCAACAATTCTGAAATAGCCAAGATATGGAAGCAAAAAAAAGGTCCATAAACAGATGAATGGACAAAGAAGAAGTGGTATACGGACAGAATGGAATAGTAGCCTCGGGAGAAAAATGAACAATGCTGTTTTCAGGACTACAGTTGAGCCTAGAAAAAATCATATAAGGTTAAGTAAGTCAAAAGGGTATGACAAATATCCTATGATATCATTTATACAAGTTTTCTTAAGATTGCTACCAATGAACATATTTCCACAGAAAAAGACACTCACAGACTTATCAAATAAACTAATGGTTAGCCAAAATGAAAGGTGGGGGGATGGGTAAGTTAGGACTATGGGGTTAACATACATATACTAATGTAAGTTAAATGTATATAAACATATAACATATAAACGATATGAATTATATAATCACCAATACCTTCAAAATATATATTCTGTGATCACATACATGGTAACAGGATCCGAAGATGAACAGACATATGTATGAATCATTGAACAGATTCTGTACAGCCAGACAATCAAAACACTCTAATCAAATTTACTCCGATAAAAAATACAAATTAAATTTAAAAAACAAACATAAGTAAGGAGACATAAACTTCTGAGGGCTTGTCCCAGCACATTGCACTCTAATTTAAAAGCTCGGAACACTACCTCCAGGAAGACTGTGTTGTCCTAGTAACAGGACTTGAGAACGTAATAATGCTGCTGCCTTGTGGCTGCTTCCCACAACAGTAGCTTTAAACCCAGTGCCAATGGTTGCTTATATAGTCACAAGGACTGCAGGGCTGTAAAAGACACAGGCCTTCAAAAAATGCCCTGGGGTATGGAATTGGCAAGAAAATTCAACACATGAGAAATTTTCAAGAAGTCAATAAGAGGAGGGAAGTTGTAGTCACTCTTTAAAAAAAAAGGAAAAGAAAAAAAGGACATGCCTAAAGCTCAGCATAAGGAATTATTAGCCACATGCGTATCCAACCTCCAAAAAGGTTTCAGCTCACACCAGTCATGACCATCAGCAAAAAGTCTACAAACTATAAATGCTGAAGGGGTTTTAGAGAACTGTGTACCTTCTAGCTGCTGGTGGGATGTAAAGTGGTAACAGCAGTAACGCAAACTGAATCGAGCTGCTTGAAAAGGTAAACATTGAGCTACCATATGATGCGGCAGGGCACATTTTGGGCCTATAACCTAAGACAACTGGATTCGGAAAGACAGAGGCAGGCAAATGTGCACTGCAACAATATTGAAATAGCCAAGACATGGAAGCAAAAAAAAGGTCCATAAACAGATGAATGGACAAAGACGAAATGGTACACGTACCAAATGGAATAGAAGCCTCTGGAAAAAAATGAACAATGCCGTTTTCAGGACTAGAGATGAGCCTAGAAATAATCATATAAGGTTAAGTAAGTCAAAAGGGTATGACAAATATCCTATGATATCATTAATACATGTTATCCTAAGATTGCTACCAATGAACATATTTCCACAGAAAAAGACACTCACAGACTTATCAAATAAACTAATGGTTAGCCAAAATGAAAGGTGGGAGGATGGGTAAATTAGGACAATGGGGTTAACATACATATACTAATGTATGTTAAATGTATATAAACATATCACATATAAACTATATGCATTATATCATCACCAATAGCTTCAAAAATATACATTCTGTAATCACGTACATGGTAGCAGGATCCGAAGATGAACAGACATATGTATGAATCATTGAACAGATTCTGTACAGCCAGACAATCAAAACACTCTAAGCAAATTGACTCTGATAAGAAATAGAAATTATATTTAAAAAGCAAACATAAGTTAGGAGACATAAACTTCTGGGGGCTTGTCCCAGCACATTGCACTCTAATTTAAAAGCTCGGAACACTACCTCCAGGAAGACTCTGTTGTCCTAGTAACAAGACTTGAGAACGTAATAATGCTGCCGCCTTGTGGCTGTCTCCAAAAACAGCACCTTTAAACCCAGTGCCAATGGTTGCTTATATAGTCACAAGGACTGCACGGTTGTAAATGACACAGGCACTCAAAAAATGCCCTGGGGTAGGGAATAGGCAAGAAAATTCAACACATAAGAAACTTTTCAAGAAATCAATAAGAGGAGGGAAGTTGTACTCACTCATTTTAAAAAAAAGGAAAAGAAAAAATAGGACATGCCTAAAGCTCAGCATAAGGAATTATTAGCCACATGCGTATCCAACCTCCAAAAAGGTTTCAGCTCACACCAGTCATGACCATCAGCAAAAAGTCTACAAACTATAAATGCTGAAGGGGTTTTAGAGAAGTGTGTACCTTCTAGCTGCTGGTGGGATATAAAGTCGTAACAGCACTAATGCAAACTGAATCGAGCTGCTTGAAAACGTAAAAATTGAGCTACCATATGATGCGGCAGGGCACCTTTTGGGCCTATAACCTAAGACCACCAGAATCGGAAAGACAGAGGCAGGCAAATGTGCACTGCAACAATACTGAAATAGCAAAGACATGGAAGCAAAAAAAAAGGTCCATAAACAGATGAATGGACAAAGACGAAGTGGGATACGTACCAAATGGAATAGTAGCCTCGGGAAAAAAATGAACAATGCCGTTTTCAGGACTACAGTTGAGCCTAGAAATAATCATATAAGGTTAAGTAAGTCAAAAGGGTATGACAAATATCCTATAATATCATTTATACATGTTATCCTAAGATTGCTACCAATGAACATATTTCCACAGAAAAAGACACTCACAGACTTATCAAATAAACTAATGGCTAGCCAAAATGAAAGGTGGGAGGATGGGTAAATTAGGACAATGGGGTTAAAATACATATACTAATGTATGTTAAATGTATATAAACATATAACATATGAAATATATAAATAATATAATCACCAATACCTTTAAAATATACATTCTGTAATCACATACATGCTAACAGGTTCGAAGATGAACAGACATATGTATGAATCATTGAGCAGATTCTGTACAGCCAGAAAACCACAACACTCTAATCAAATTTACTCCGATAAGAAATAGAAATTAAATTTAAAAAACAAACATAAGTTAGGAGACATAAACTTCTGGGGGCTTGTCCCAGCACATTGCACTCTAATTTACAAGCTCGGAACACTACCTCCAGGAAGACTGTGTTGTCCTAGTAACAAGACTTGAGAACGTAATAATGCTGCCGCCTTTTGGCTGCTTCCCACAACAGTAGCTTTAAACCCAGTGCCAATGGTTGCTTATATAGTCACAAGGACTGCAGGGCTGTAAAAGACACAGGCCCTCAAAAAATGCCCTGGGGTATGGAATTGGCAAGAAAATTCAACACATGAGTAACTTTTCAAGAAGTCAATAAGAGGAGGGAAGTTGTACTCACTCTTTAAAAAAAAAGGAAAAGAAAAAAAAAGGACATGCCTAAAGCTCAGTATAAGGAATTATTAGCCACATGCAAATTCAAATTCAAAAAGGTTTCAGGTGACACCAGTCATGACCATCAGCAAAAAGTCTACAAACTCTAAATGCTGAAGGGGTTTTAGAGAATTGTGTACATTCTACCTGCTGGTGGGATGTAAAGTGGTAACAGCACTAACGCATAGTGAATGGAGCTGCTTGAAAAGGTAAAAATTGAGTTACCATATGATGCGGCAGGGCACCTTTTGGGCCTATAACCTAAGACCACCAAAATCGGAAATACAGAGGCAGGCAAATGTGCACTGCAACAATACTGAAATACCCAAGACATGGAAGCAAAAAATGGTCCATAAACAGGTGAATGGACAAAGAAGAAGTGGTATATGGACAGAATGGAAGAGTAGCCTCGGGAAAAAAATGAACAATGCCGTTTTCAGAACTACAGTTGAGACTAGAAATAGTCATATAAGGGTAAGTTAGTCAAAAGGGTATGACAAATATCCTATGATATCATTTATACATGTTATCCTAAGATTGCTACCAATGAACATATTTCCACAAAAAAAGACACTCACAGACTTATCAAATAAACTAATGGTTAGCCAAAATGAAAGGTGGGAGGATGGGTAAATTAGGACTATGGGGTTAACATACATATACTAATGTATGTTAAATGTATATAAACATATAACATATGAACTATATAAAATATATAATCACCAAACCTTTAAAATATACATTCTGTAATCACATACATGATAACAGGTTCCGAAGATGAACAGATATATGTATGAATCATTGAGCAGATTCTGTACAGCCAATCAAAACACTCTAATCAAATTTACTCCGATAAGAAATAGAAATTAAATTTAAAAAGCAAACATAAGTTAGGAGACATAAACTTCTGGGGGCTTGTCCCAGCACATTCCACTCTAATTTACAACCTTGGAAAACTACCTCCAGGAAGACTCTGTTGCCCTAGTAAGAAGAGTGGAGAACGTAATAATGCTGCCGCCTTGTGGCTGTTTCCCACAACAGCAGCTTTAAACCCAGTGCCAAAGGTTGCTTAATAGTCACAAGGACTCAAGGGCTCTAAATGACACCTGCATTCAAAAAATGCCCTGGGGTAGGGAATAGGCAAAAAAATTCAACACATGAGAAACTTTTCAAGAAGTCAATAAGAGGAGGGAAGTTGTACTCACTCTTTTTAAAAAAAAGGAAAAGAAAAAATAGGACATGCCTAAAGCTCAGCATAAGGAATTATTAGCCACATGCGTATCCAACCTCCAAAAAGGTTTCAGCTCACACCAGTCATGACCATCAGCAAAATGTCTACAAACTATAAATGCTGAAGGGGTTTTAGAGATCTGTGTACCTTCTAGCTGCTGGTGGGATGTAAAGTGGCAACAGCACTAACGCAAACTGAATGGAGCTGCTTGAAAAGGTAAAAATTGAGCTACCATATGATGCGGCAGGGCACCTTTTGGGCCTATAACCTAAGACCACCAGATTCGGAAAGAGAGAGGCAGGCAAATGTGCATTGCAACAATATTGAAATAGCCAAGACATGGAAGCAAAAAAAAGGTCCATAAACAGATGAATGGAGAAAGACGAAGTGGGATACGTACCAAATGGAATAGTAGCCTCGGGAAAAAAATGAACAATGCCGTTTTCAGGACTACAGTTGAGCCTAGAAATAATCATATAAGGTTAAGTAAGTCAAAAGGGTATGACAAATATCCTAGGACATCATTTATACATGTTATCCTAAGATTGCTACCAATGAACATATTTCCACAGAAAAAGACACTCACAGACTTATCAAATAAACTAATGGCTAGCCAAAATGAAAGGTGGGAGGATGGGTAAATTAGGACTATGGGGTTAAAATACATATACTAATGTATGTTAAATGTATATAAACATATAACATATGAAATATATAAATTATATAATCACCAATACCTTTAAAATATACATTCTGTAATCACATACATGCTAACAGGTTCGAAGATGAACAGACATATGTATGAATCATTGAGCAGATTCTGTACAGCCAGAAAACCACAACACTCTAATCAAATTTACTCCGATAAGAAATAGAAATTAAATTTAAAAAACAAACATAAGTTAGGAGACATAAACTTCTGGGGGCTTGTCCCAGCACATTGCACTCTAATTTACAAGCTCGGAACACTACCTCCAGGAAGACTGTGTTGTCCTAGTAACAAGACTTGAGAACGTAATAATGCTGCCGCCTTGTGGCTGCTTCCCACAACAGTAGCTTTAAACCCAGTGCCAATGGTTGCTTATATAGTCACAAGGACTGCAGGGCTGTAAAAGACACAGGCCCTCAAAAAATGCCCTGGGGTATGGAATTGGCAAGAAAATTCAACACATGAGAAATTTTCAAGAAGTCAATAAGAGGAGGGAAGTTGTAGTCACTCTTTAAAAAAAAAGGAAAAGAAAAAAAGGACATGCCTAAAGCTCAGCATAAGGAATTATTAGCCACATGCGTATCCAACCTCCAAAAAGGTTTCAGCTCACACCAGTCATGACCATCAGCAAAAAGTCTACAAACTATAAATGCTGAAGGGGTTTTAGAGAACTGTGTACCTTCTAGCTGCTGGTGGGATGTAAAGTGGTAACAGCAGTAACGCAAACTGAATCGAGCTGCTTGAAAAGGTAAACATTGAGCTACCATATGATGCGGCAGGGCACATTTTGGGCCTATAACCTAAGACAACTGGATTCGGAAAGACAGAGGCAGGCAAATGTGCACTGCAACAATATTGAAATAGCCAAGACATGGAAGCAAAAAAAAGGTCCATAAACAGATGAATGGACAAAGACGAAATGGTACACGTACCAAATGGAATAGAAGCCTCTGGAAAAAAATGAACAATGCCGTTTTCAGGACTAGAGTTGAGCCTAGAAATAATCATATAAGGTTAAGTAAGTCAAAAGGGTATGACAAATATCCTATGATATCATTAATACATGTTATCCTAAGATTGCTACCAATGAACATATTTCCACAGAAAAAGACACTCACAGACTTATCAAATAAACTAATGGTTAGCCAAAATGAAAGGTGGGAGGATGGGTAAATTAGGACAATGGGGTTAACATACATATACTAATGTATGTTAAATGTATATAAACATATCACATATAAACTATATGCATTATATCATCACCAATAGCTTCAAAAATATACATTCTGTAATCACGTACATGGTAGCAGGATCCGAAGATGAACAGACATATGTATGAATCATTGAGCAGATTCTGTACAGCCAGACAATCAAAACACTCTAAGCAAACTGACTCTGATAAGAAATAGAAATTAAATTTAAAAAGCAAACATAAGTTAGGAGACATAAACTTCTGGGGGCTTGTCCCAGCACATTCCACTCTAATTTACAACCTTGGAAAACTACCTCCAGGAAGACTCTGTTGCCCTAGTAACAAGAGTTGAGAACGTAATAATGCTGCCACCTTGTGGCTGTTTCCCACAACAGCAGCTTTAAACCCAGTGCCAAAGGTTGCTTAATAGTCACAAGGACTGCAGGGCTCTAAATGACACCGGCCCTCAAAGAATGCCCTGGAGTAGGGAATAGGCAAAAAAATTCAACACATGAGTAAATTTTCAAGAAGTCAATAAGAGGAGGGAAGTTGTACTCACTCTTTAAAAAAAAAAGGAAAAGAATAAAAAAGGACATGCCTAAAGCTCAGTATAAGGAATTATTAGCCACATGCAAATTCAAATTCAAAAAGGTTTCAGGTGACACCAGTCATGACCATCAGCAAAAAGTCTACAAACTATAAATGCTGAAGGGGTTTTAGAGCATTGTGTACCTTCTAGCTGCTGGTGGGATGTAAAGTGGAAACAGCACTAACGCAAAATGAATCGAGCTGCTTGAAAAGGTAAAAATTGAGCTACCAAATGATGGGGCAGGGCACCTTTTGGGCCTATAACCTAAGACCACCAAAATTGGAAAGACAGAGGCAGGCAAATATGCACTGCAACAATACTGAAATAGCCAAGATATGGAAGCAAAAAAAAGGTCCATAAACAGATGAATGGACAAAGAAGAAGTGGTATACGGACAGAATGGAATAGTAGCCTCGGGAGAAAAATGAACAATGCTGTTTTCAGGACTACAGTTGAGCCTAGAAAAAATCATATAAGGTTAAGTAAGTCAAAAGGGTATGACAAATATCCTATGATATCATTTATACAAGTTTTCTTAAGATTGCTACCAATGAACATATTTCCACAGAAAAAGACACTCACAGACTTATCAAATAAACTAATGGTTAGCCAAAATGAAAGGTGGGGGGATGGGTAAGTTAGGACTATGGGGTTAACATACATATACTAATGTAAGTTAAATGTATATAAACATATAACATATAAACGATATGAATTATATAATCACCAATACCTTCAAAATATATATTCTGTGATCACATACATGGTAACAGGATCCGAAGATGAACAGACATATGTATGAATCATTGAACAGATTCTGTACAGCCAGACAATCAAAACACTCTAATCAAATTTACTCCGATAAAAAATACAAATTAAATTTAAAAAACAAACATAAGTAAGGAGACATAAACTTCTGGGGGCTTGTCCCAGCACATTGCACTCTAATTTAAAAGCTCGGAACACTACCTCCAGGAAGACTGTGTTGTCCTAGTAACAGGACTTGAGAACGTAATAATGCTGCTGCCTTGTGGCTGCTTCCCACAACAGTAGCTTTAAACCCAGTGCCAATGGTTGCTTATATAGTCACAAGGACTGCAGGGCTGTAAAAGACACAGGCCTTCAAAAAATGCCCTGGGGTATGGAATTGGCAAGAAAATTCAACACATGAGAAATTTTCAAGAAGTCAATAAGAGGAGGGAAGTTGTAGTCACTCTTTAAAAAAAAAGGAAAAGAAAAAAAGGACATGCCTAAAGCTCAGCATAAGGAATTATTAGCCACATGCGTATCCAACCTCCAAAAAGGTTTCAGCTCACACCAGTCATGACCATCAGCAAAAAGTCTACAAACTATAAATGCTGAAGGGGTTTTAGAGAACTGTGTACCTTCTAGCTGCTGGTGGGATGTAAAGTGGTAACAGCAGTAACGCAAACTGAATCGAGCTGCTTGAAAAGGTAAACATTGAGCTACCATATGATGCGGCAGGGCACATTTTGGGCCTATAACCTAAGACAACTGGATTCGGAAAGACAGAGGCAGGCAAATGTGCACTGCAACAATATTGAAATAGCCAAGACATGGAAGCAAAAAAAAGGTCCATAAACAGATGAATGGACAAAGACGAAATGGTACACGTACCAAATGGAATAGAAGCCTCTGGAAAAAAATGAACAATGCCGTTTTCAGGACTAGAGATGAGCCTAGAAATAATCATATAAGGTTAAGTAAGTCAAAAGGGTATGACAAATATCCTATGATATCATTAATACATGTTATCCTAAGATTGCTACCAATGAACATATTTCCACAGAAAAAGACACTCACAGACTTATCAAATAAACTAATGGTTAGCCAAAATGAAAGGTGGGAGGATGGGTAAATTAGGACAATGGGGTTAACATACATATACTAATGTATGTTAAATGTATATAAACATATCACATATAAACTATATGCATTATATCATCACCAATAGCTTCAAAAATATACATTCTGTAATCACGTACATGGTAGCAGGATCCGAAGATGAACAGACATATGTATGAATCATTGAACAGATTCTGTACAGCCAGACAATCAAAACACTCTAAGCAAATTGACTCTGATAAGAAATAGAAATTATATTTAAAAAGCAAACATAAGTTAGGAGACATAAACTTCTGGGGGCTTGTCCCAGCACATTGCACTCTAGTTTAAAAGCTCGGAACACTACCTCCAGGAAGACTCTGTTGTCCTAGTAACAAGACTTGAGAACGTAATAATGCTGCCGCCTTTTGGCTGCTTCCCACAACAGTAGCTTTAAACCCAGTGCCAATGGTTGCTTATATAGTCACAAGGACTGCAGGGCTGTAAAAGACACAGGCCCTCAAAAAATGCCCTGGGGTATGGAATTGGCAAGAAAATTCAACACATGAGTAACTTTTCAAGAAGTCAATAAGAGGAGGGAAGTTGTACTCACTCTTTAAAAAAAAAGGAAAAGAAAAAAAAAGGACATGCCTAAAGCTCAGTATAAGGAATTATTAGCCACATGCAAATTCAAATTCAAAAAGGTTTCAGGTGACACCAGTCATGACCATCAGCAAAAAGTCTACAAACTCTAAATGCTGAAGGGGTTTTAGAGAATTGTGTACATTCTACCTGCTGGTGGGATGTAAAGTGGTAACAGCACTAACGCATAGTGAATGGAGCTGCTTGAAAAGGTAAAAATTGAGTTACCATATGATGCGGCAGGGCACCTTTTGGGCCTATAACCTAAGACCACCAAAATCGGAAATACAGAGGCAGGCAAATGTGCACTGCAACAATACTGAAATACCCAAGACATGGAAGCAAAAAATGGTCCATAAACAGGTGAATGGACAAAGAAGAAGTGGTATATGGACAGAATGGAAGAGTAGCCTCGGGAAAAAAATGAACAATGCCGTTTTCAGAACTACAGTTGAGACTAGAAATAGTCATATAAGGGTAAGTTAGTCAAAAGGGTATGACAAATATCCTATGATATCATTTATACATGTTATCCTAAGATTGCTACCAATGAACATATTTCCACAAAAAAAGACACTCACAGACTTATCAAATAAACTAATGGTTAGCCAAAATGAAAGGTGGGAGGATGGGTAAATTAGGACTATGGGGTTAACATACATATACTAATGTATGTTAAATGTATATAAACATATAACATATGAACTATATAAAATATATAATCACCAAACCTTTAAAATATACATTCTGTAATCACATACATGATAACAGGTTCCGAAGATGAACAGATATATGTATGAATCATTGAGCAGATTCTGTACAGCCAATCAAAACACTCTAATCAAATTTACTCCGATAAGAAATAGAAATTAAATTTAAAAAGCAAACATAAGTTAGGAGACATAAACTTCTGGGGGCTTGTCCCAGCACATTCCACTCTAATTTACAACCTTGGAAAACTACCTCCAGGAAGACTCTGTTGCCCTAGTAAGAAGAGTGGAGAACGTAATAATGCTGCCGCCTTGTGGCTGTTTCCCACAACAGCAGCTTTAAACCCAGTGCCAAAGGTTGCTTAATAGTCACAAGGACTCAAGGGCTCTAAATGACACCTGCATTCAAAAAATGCCCTGGGGTAGGGAATAGGCAAAAAAATTCAACACATGAGAAACTTTTCAAGAAGTCAATAAGAGGAGGGAAGTTGTACTCACTCTTTTTAAAAAAAAGGAAAAGAAAAAATAGGACATGCCTAAAGCTCAGCATAAGGAATTATTAGCCACATGCGTATCCAACCTCCAAAAAGGTTTCAGCTCACACCAGTCATGACCATCAGCAAAATGTCTACAAACTATAAATGCTGAAGGGGTTTTAGAGATCTGTGTACCTTCTAGCTGCTGGTGGGATGTAAAGTGGCAACAGCACTAACGCAAACTGAATGGAGCTGCTTGAAAAGGTAAAAATTGAGCTACCATATGATGCGGCAGGGCACCTTTTGGGCCTATAACCTAAGACCACCAGATTCGGAAAGAGAGAGGCAGGCAAATGTGCATTGCAACAATATTGAAATAGCCAAGACATGGAAGCAAAAAAAAGGTCCATAAACAGATGAATGGAGAAAGACGAAGTGGGATACGTACCAAATGGAATAGTAGCCTCGGGAAAAAAATGAACAATGCCGTTTTCAGGACTACAGTTGAGCCTAGAAATAATCATATAAGGTTAAGTAAGTCAAAAGGGTATGACAAATATCCTAGGACATCATTTATACATGTTATCCTAAGATTGCTACCAATGAACATATTTCCACAGAAAAAGACACTCACAGACTTATCAAATAAACTAATGGCTAGCCAAAATGAAAGGTGGGAGGATGGGTAAATTAGGACTATGGGGTTAAAATACATATACTAATGTATGTTAAATGTATATAAACATATAACATATGAAATATATAAATTATATAATCACCAATACCTTTAAAATATACATTCTGTAATCACATACATGCTAACAGGTTCGAAGATGAACAGACATATGTATGAATCATTGAGCAGATTCTGTACAGCCAGAAAACCACAACACTCTAATCAAATTTACTCCGATAAGAAATAGAAATTAAATTTAAAAAACAAACATAAGTTAGGAGACATAAACTTCTGGGGGCTTGTCCCAGCACATTGCACTCTAATTTACAAGCTCGGAACACTACCTCCAGGAAGACTGTGTTGTCCTAGTAACAAGACTTGAGAACGTAATAATGCTGCCGCCTTGTGGCTGCTTCCCACAACAGTAGCTTTAAACCCAGTGCCAATGGTTGCTTATATAGTCACAAGGACTGCAGGGCTGTAAAAGACACAGGCCCTCAAAAAATGCCCTGGGGTATGGAATTGGCAAGAAAATTCAACACATGAGAAATTTTCAAGAAGTCAATAAGAGGAGGGAAGTTGTAGTCACTCTTTAAAAAAAAAGGAAAAGAAAAAAAGGACATGCCTAAAGCTCAGCATAAGGAATTATTAGCCACATGCGTATCCAACCTCCAAAAAGGTTTCAGCTCACACCAGTCATGACCATCAGCAAAAAGTCTACAAACTATAAATGCTGAAGGGGTTTTAGAGAACTGTGTACCTTCTAGCTGCTGGTGGGATGTAAAGTGGTAACAGCAGTAACGCAAACTGAATCGAGCTGCTTGAAAAGGTAAACATTGAGCTACCATATGATGCGGCAGGGCACATTTTGGGCCTATAACCTAAGACAACTGGATTCGGAAAGACAGAGGCAGGCAAATGTGCACTGCAACAATATTGAAATAGCCAAGACATGGAAGCAAAAAAAAGGTCCATAAACAGATGAATGGACAAAGACGAAATGGTACACGTACCAAATGGAATAGAAGCCTCTGGAAAAAAATGAACAATGCCGTTTTCAGGACTAGAGTTGAGCCTAGAAATAATCATATAAGGTTAAGTAAGTCAAAAGGGTATGACAAATATCCTATGATATCATTAATACATGTTATCCTAAGATTGCTACCAATGAACATATTTCCACAGAAAAAGACACTCACAGACTTATCAAATAAACTAATGGTTAGCCAAAATGAAAGGTGGGAGGATGGGTAAATTAGGACAATGGGGTTAACATACATATACTAATGTATGTTAAATGTATATAAACATATCACATATAAACTATATGCATTATATCATCACCAATAGCTTCAAAAATATACATTCTGTAATCACGTACATGGTAGCAGGATCCGAAGATGAACAGACATATGTATGAATCATTGAGCAGATTCTGTACAGCCAGACAATCAAAACACTCTAAGCAAACTGACTCTGATAAGAAATAGAAATTAAATTTAAAAAGCAAACATAAGTTAGGAGACATAAACTTCTGGGGGCTTGTCCCAGCACATTCCACTCTAATTTACAACCTTGGAAAACTACCTCCAGGAAGACTCTGTTGCCCTAGTAACAAGAGTTGAGAACGTAATAATGCTGCCACCTTGTGGCTGTTTCCCACAACAGCAGCTTTAAACCCAGTGCCAAAGGTTGCTTAATAGTCACAAGGACTGCAGGGCTCTAAATGACACCGGCCCTCAAAGAATGCCCTGGAGTAGGGAATAGGCAAAAAAATTCAACACATGAGTAAATTTTCAAGAAGTCAATAAGAGGAGGGAAGTTGTACTCACTCTTTAAAAAAAAAAGGAAAAGAATAAAAAAGGACATGCCTAAAGCTCAGTATAAGGAATTATTAGCCACATGCAAATTCAAATTCAAAAAGGTTTCAGGTGACACCAGTCATGACCATCAGCAAAAAGTCTACAAACTATAAATGCTGAAGGGGTTTTAGAGCATTGTGTACCTTCTAGCTGCTGGTGGGATGTAAAGTGGAAACAGCACTAACGCAAAATGAATCGAGCTGCTTGAAAAGGTAAAAATTGAGCTACCAAATGATGGGGCAGGGCACCTTTTGGGCCTATAACCTAAGACCACCAAAATTGGAAAGACAGAGGCAGGCAAATATGCACTGCAACAATACTGAAATAGCCAAGATATGGAAGCAAAAAAAAGGTCCATAAACAGATGAATGGACAAAGAAGAAGTGGTATACGGACAGAATGGAATAGTAGCCTCGGGAGAAAAATGAACAATGCTGTTTTCAGGACTACAGTTGAGCCTAGAAAAAATCATATAAGGTTAAGTAAGTCAAAAGGGTATGACAAATATCCTATGATATCATTTATACAAGTTTTCTTAAGATTGCTACCAATGAACATATTTCCACAGAAAAAGACACTCACAGACTTATCAAATAAACTAATGGTTAGCCAAAATGAAAGGTGGGGGGATGGGTAAGTTAGGACTATGGGGTTAACATACATATACTAATGTAAGTTAAATGTATATAAACATATAACATATAAACGATATGAATTATATAATCACCAATACCTTCAAAATATATATTCTGTGATCACATACATGGTAACAGGATCCGAAGATGAACAGACATATGTATGAATCATTGAACAGATTCTGTACAGCCAGACAATCAAAACACTCTAATCAAATTTACTCCGATAAAAAATACAAATTAAATTTAAAAAACAAACATAAGTAAGGAGACATAAACTTCTGGGGGCTTGTCCCAGCACATTGCACTCTAATTTAAAAGCTCGGAACACTACCTCCAGGAAGACTGTGTTGTCCTAGTAACAGGACTTGAGAACGTAATAATGCTGCTGCCTTGTGGCTGCTTCCCACAACAGTAGCTTTAAACCCAGTGCCAATGGTTGCTTATATAGTCACAAGGACTGCAGGGCTGTAAAAGACACAGGCCTTCAAAAAATGCCCTGGGGTATGGAATTGGCAAGAAAATTCAACACATGAGAAATTTTCAAGAAGTCAATAAGAGGAGGGAAGTTGTAGTCACTCTTTAAAAAAAAAGGAAAAGAAAAAAAGGACATGCCTAAAGCTCAGCATAAGGAATTATTAGCCACATGCGTATCCAACCTCCAAAAAGGTTTCAGCTCACACCAGTCATGACCATCAGCAAAAAGTCTACAAACTATAAATGCTGAAGGGGTTTTAGAGAACTGTGTACCTTCTAGCTGCTGGTGGGATGTAAAGTGGTAACAGCAGTAACGCAAACTGAATCGAGCTGCTTGAAAAGGTAAACATTGAGCTACCATATGATGCGGCAGGGCACATTTTGGGCCTATAACCTAAGACAACTGGATTCGGAAAGACAGAGGCAGGCAAATGTGCACTGCAACAATATTGAAATAGCCAAGACATGGAAGCAAAAAAAAGGTCCATAAACAGATGAATGGACAAAGACGAAATGGTACACGTACCAAATGGAATAGAAGCCTCTGGAAAAAAATGAACAATGCCGTTTTCAGGACTAGAGATGAGCCTAGAAATAATCATATAAGGTTAAGTAAGTCAAAAGGGTATGACAAATATCCTATGATATCATTAATACATGTTATCCTAAGATTGCTACCAATGAACATATTTCCACAGAAAAAGACACTCACAGACTTATCAAATAAACTAATGGTTAGCCAAAATGAAAGGTGGGAGGATGGGTAAATTAGGACAATGGGGTTAACATACATATACTAATGTATGTTAAATGTATATAAACATATCACATATAAACTATATGCATTATATCATCACCAATAGCTTCAAAAATATACATTCTGTAATCACGTACATGGTAGCAGGATCCGAAGATGAACAGACATATGTATGAATCATTGAACAGATTCTGTACAGCCAGACAATCAAAACACTCTAAGCAAATTGACTCTGATAAGAAATAGAAATTATATTTAAAAAGCAAACATAAGTTAGGAGACATAAACTTCTGGGGGCTTGTCCCAGCACATTGCACTCTAGTTTAAAAGCTCGGAACACTACCTCCAGGAAGACTCTGTTGTCCTAGTAACAAGACTTGAGAACGTAATAATGCTGCCGCCTTGTGGCTGTCTCCAAAAACAGCACCTTTAAACCCAGTGCCAATGGTTGCTTATATAGTCACAAGGACTGCACGGTTGTAAATGACACAGGCACTCAAAAAATGCCCTGGGGTAGGGAATAGGCAAGAAAATTCAACACATAAGAAACTTTTCAAGAAATCAATAAGAGGAGGGAAGTTGTACTCACTCATTTTAAAAAAAAGGAAAAGAAAAAATAGGACATGCCTAAAGCTCAGCATAAGGAATTATTAGCCACATGCGTATCCAACCTCCAAAAAGGTTTCAGCTCACACCAGTCATGACCATCAGCAAAAAGTCTACAAACTATAAATGCTGAAGGGGTTTTAGAGAAGTGTGTACCTTCTAGCTGCTGGTGGGATATAAAGTCGTAACAGCACTAATGCAAACTGAATCGAGCTGCTTGAAAACGTAAAAATTGAGCTACCATATGATGCGGCAGGGCACCTTTTGGGCCTATAACCTAAGACCACCAGAATCGGAAAGACAGAGGCAGGCAAATGTGCACTGCAACAATACTGAAATAGCAAAGACATGGAAGCAAAAAAAAAGGTCCATAAACAGATGAATGGACAAAGACGAAGTGGGATACGTACCAAATGGAATAGTAGCCTCGGGAAAAAAATGAACAATGCCGTTTTCAGGACTACAGTTGAGCCTAGAAATAATCATATAAGGTTAAGTAAGTCAAAAGGGTATGACAAATATCCTATGACATCATTTATACATGTTATCCTAAGATTGCTACCAATGAACATATTTCCACAGAAAAAGACACTCACAGACTTATCAAATAAACTAATGGCTAGCCAAAATGAAAGGTGGGAGGATGGGTAAATTAGGACAATGGGGTTAAAATACATATACTAATGTATGTTAAATGTATATAAACATATAACATATGAAATATATAAATAATATAATCACCAATACCTTTAAAATATACATTCTGTAATCACATACATGCTAACAGGTTCGAAGATGAACAGACATATGTATGAATCATTGAGCAGATTCTGTACAGCCAGAAAACCACAACACTCTAATCAAATTTACTCCGATAAGAAATAGAAATTAAATTTAAAAAACAAACATAAGTTAGGAGACATAAACTTCTGGGGGCTTGTCCCAGCACATTGCACTCTAATTTACAAGCTCGGAACACTACCTCCAGGAAGACTGTGTTGTCCTAGTAACAAGACTTGAGAACGTAATAATGCTGCCGCCTTTTGGCTGCTTCCCACAACAGTAGCTTTAAACCCAGTGCCAATGGTTGCTTATATAGTCACAAGGACTGCAGGGCTGTAAAAGACACAGGCCCTCAAAAAATGCCCTGGGGTATGGAATTGGCAAGAAAATTCAACACATGAGTAACTTTTCAAGAAGTCAATAAGAGGAGGGAAGTTGTACTCACTCTTTAAAAAAAAAGGAAAAGAAAAAAAAAGGACATGCCTAAAGCTCAGTATAAGGAATTATTAGCCACATGCAAATTCAAATTCAAAAAGGTTTCAGGTGACACCAGTCATGACCATCAGCAAAAAGTCTACAAACTCTAAATGCTGAAGGGGTTTTAGAGAATTGTGTACATTCTACCTGCTGGTGGGATGTAAAGTGGTAACAGCACTAACGCATAGTGAATGGAGCTGCTTGAAAAGGTAAAAATTGAGTTACCATATGATGCGGCAGGGCACCTTTTGGGCCTATAACCTAAGACCACCAAAATCGGAAATACAGAGGCAGGCAAATGTGCACTGCAACAATACTGAAATACCCAAGACATGGAAGCAAAAAATGGTCCATAAACAGGTGAATGGACAAAGAAGAAGTGGTATATGGACAGAATGGAAGAGTAGCCTCGGGAAAAAAATGAACAATGCCGTTTTCAGAACTACAGTTGAGACTAGAAATAGTCATATAAGGGTAAGTTAGTCAAAAGGGTATGACAAATATCCTATGATATCATTTATACATGTTATCCTAAGATTGCTACCAATGAACATATTTCCACAAAAAAAGACACTCACAGACTTATCAAATAAACTAATGGTTAGCCAAAATGAAAGGTGGGAGGATGGGTAAATTAGGACTATGGGGTTAACATACATATACTAATGTATGTTAAATGTATATAAACATATAACATATGAACTATATAAAATATATAATCACCAAACCTTTAAAATATACATTCTGTAATCACATACATGATAACAGGTTCCGAAGATGAACAGATATATGTATGAATCATTGAGCAGATTCTGTACAGCCAATCAAAACACTCTAATCAAATTTACTCCGATAAGAAATAGAAATTAAATTTAAAAAGCAAACATAAGTTAGGAGACATAAACTTCTGGGGGCTTGTCCCAGCACATTCCACTCTAATTTACAACATTGGAAAACTACCTCCAGGAAGACTCTGTTGCCCTAGTAAGAAGAGTGGAGAACGTAATAATGCTGCCGCCTTGTGGCTGTTTCCCACAACAGCAGCTTTAAACCCAGTGCCAAAGGTTGCTTAATAGTCACAAGGACTCAAGGGCTCTAAATGACACCTGCATTCAAAAAATGCCCTGGGGTAGGGAATAGGCAAAAAAATTCAACACATGAGAAACTTTTCAAGAAGTCAATAAGAGGAGGGAAGTTGTACTCACTCTTTTTAAAAAAAAGGAAAAGAAAAAATAGGACATGCCTAAAGCTCAGCATAAGGAATTATTAGCCACATGCGTATCCAACCTCCAAAAAGGTTTCAGCTCACACCAGTCATGACCATCAGCAAAATGTCTACAAACTATAAATGCTGAAGGGGTTTTAGAGATCTGTGTACCTTCTAGCTGCTGGTGGGATGTAAAGTGGCAACAGCACTAACGCAAACTGAATTGAGCTGCTTGAAAAGGTAAAAATTGAGCTACCATATGATGCGGCAGGGCACCTTTTGGGCCTATAACCTAAGACCACCAGATTCGGAAAGAGAGAGGCAGGCAAATGTGCATTGCAACAATATTGAAATAGCCAAGACATGGAAGCAAAAAAAAGGTCCATAAACAGATGAATGGAGAAAGACGAAGTGGGATACGTACCAAATGGAATAGTAGCCTCGGGAAAAAAATGAACAATGCCGTTTTCAGGACTACAGTTGAGCCTAGAAATAATCATATAAGGTTAAGTAAGTCAAAAGGGTATGACAAATATCCTAGGACATCATTTATACATGTTATCCTAAGATTGCTACCAATGAACATATTTCCACAGAAAAAGACACTCACAGACTTATCAAATAAACTAATGGCTAGCCAAAATGAAAGGTGGGAGGATGGGTAAATTAGGACTATGGGGTTAAAATACATATACTAATGTATGTTAAATGTATATAAACATATAACATATGAAATATATAAATTATATAATCACCAATACCTTTAAAATATACATTCTGTAATCACATACATGCTAACAGGTTCGAAGATGAACAGACATATGTATGAATCATTGAGCAGATTCTGTACAGCCAGAAAACCACAACACTCTAATCAAATTTACTCCGATAAGAAATAGAAATTAAATTTAAAAAACAAACATAAGTTAGGAGACATAAACTTCTGGGGGCTTGTCCCAGCACATTGCACTCTAATTTACAAGCTCGGAACACTACCTCCAGGAAGACTGTGTTGTCCTAGTAACAAGACTTGAGAACGTAATAATGCTGCCGCCTTGTGGCTGCTTCCCACAACAGTAGCTTTAAACCCAGTGCCAATGGTTGCTTATATAGTCACAAGGACTGCAGGGCTGTAAAAGACACAGGCCCTCAAAAAATGCCCTGGGGTATGGAATTGGCAAGAAAATTCAACACATGAGAAATTTTCAAGAAGTCAATAAGAGGAGGGAAGTTGTAGTCACTCTTTAAAAAAAAAGGAAAAGAAAAAAAGGACATGCCTAAAGCTCAGCATAAGGAATTATTAGCCACATGCGTATCCAACCTCCAAAAAGGTTTCAGCTCACACCAGTCATGACCATCAGCAAAAAGTCTACAAACTATAAATGCTGAAGGGGTTTTAGAGAACTGTGTACCTTCTAGCTGCTGGTGGGATGTAAAGTGGTAACAGCAGTAACGCAAACTGAATCGAGCTGCTTGAAAAGGTAAACATTGAGCTACCATATGATGCGGCAGGGCACATTTTGGGCCTATAACCTAAGACAACTGGATTCGGAAAGACAGAGGCAGGCAAATGTGCACTGCAACAATATTGAAATAGCCAAGACATGGAAGCAAAAAAAAGGTCCATAAACAGATGAATGGACAAAGACGAAATGGTACACGTACCAAATGGAATAGAAGCCTCTGGAAAAAAATGAACAATGCCGTTTTCAGGACTAGAGTTGAGCCTAGAAATAATCATATAAGGTTAAGTAAGTCAAAAGGGTATGACAAATATCCTATGATATCATTAATACATGTTATCCTAAGATTGCTACCAATGAACATATTTCCACAGAAAAAGACACTCACAGACTTATCAAATAAACTAATGGTTAGCCAAAATGAAAGGTGGGAGGATGGGTAAATTAGGACAATGGGGTTAACATACATATACTAATGTATGTTAAATGTATATAAACATATCACATATAAACTATATGCATTATATCATCACCAATAGCTTCAAAAATATACATTCTGTAATCACGTACATGGTAGCAGGATCCGAAGATGAACAGACATATGTATGAATCATTGAGCAGATTCTGTACAGCCAGACAATCAAAACACTCTAAGCAAACTGACTCTGATAAGAAATAGAAATTAAATTTAAAAAGCAAACATAAGTTAGGAGACATAAACTTCTGGGGGCTTGTCCCAGCACATTCCACTCTAATTTACAACCTTGGAAAACTACCTCCAGGAAGACTCTGTTGCCCTAGTAACAAGAGTTGAGAACGTAATAATGCTGCCACCTTGTGGCTGTTTCCCACAACAGCAGCTTTAAACCCAGTGCCAAAGGTTGCTTAATAGTCACAAGGACTGCAGGGCTCTAAATGACACCGGCCCTCAAAGAATGCCCTGGAGTAGGGAATAGGCAAAAAAATTCAACACATGAGTAAATTTTCAAGAAGTCAATAAGAGGAGGGAAGTTGTACTCACTCTTTAAAAAAAAAAGGAAAAGAATAAAAAAGGACATGCCTAAAGCTCAGTATAAGGAATTATTAGCCACATGCAAATTCAAATTCAAAAAGGTTTCAGGTGACACCAGTCATGACCATCAGCAAAAAGTCTACAAACTATAAATGCTGAAGGGGTTTTAGAGCATTGTGTACCTTCTAGCTGCTGGTGGGATGTAAAGTGGAAACAGCACTAACGCAAAATGAATCGAGCTGCTTGAAAAGGTAAAAATTGAGCTACCAAATGATGGGGCAGGGCACCTTTTGGGCCTATAACCTAAGACCACCAAAATTGGAAAGACAGAGGCAGGCAAATATGCACTGCAACAATACTGAAATAGCCAAGATATGGAAGCAAAAAAAAGGTCCATAAACAGATGAATGGACAAAGAAGAAGTGGTATACGGACAGAATGGAATAGTAGCCTCGGGAGAAAAATGAACAATGCTGTTTTCAAGACTACAGTTGAGCCTAGAAAAAATCATATAAGGTTAAGTAAGTCAAAAGGGTATGACAAATATCCTATGATATCATTTATACAAGTTTTCTTAAGATTGCTACCAATGAACATATTTCCACAGAAAAAGACACTCACAGACTTATCAAATAAACTAATGGTTAGCCAAAATGAAAGGTGGGGGGATGGGTAAGTTAGGACTATGGGGTTAACATACATATACTAATGTAAGTTAAATGTATATAAACATATAACATATAAACGATATGAATTATATAATCACCAATACCTTCAAAATATATATTCTGTGATCACATACATGGTAACAGGATCCGAAGATGAACAGACATATGTATGAATCATTGAACAGATTCTGTACAGCCAGACAATCAAAACACTCTAATCAAATTTACTCCGATAAAAAATACAAATTAAATTTAAAAAACAAACATAAGTAAGGAGACATAAACTTCTGGGGGCTTGTCCCAGCACATTGCACTCTAATTTACAAGCTCGGAACACTACCTCCAGGAAGACTGTGTTGTCCTAGTAACAAGACTTGAGAACGTAATAATGCTGCCGCCTTGTGGCTGCTTCCCACAACAGTAGCTTTAAACCCAGTGCCAATGGTTGCTTATATAGTCACAAGGACTGCAGGGCTTTAAAAGACACAGGCCCTCAAAAAATGCCCTGGGGTATGGAATTGGCAAGAAAATTCAACACATGAGAAATTTTCAAGAAGTCAATAAGAGGAGGGAAGTTGTAATCATTCTTTAAAAAAAAAGGAAAAGAAAAAAAGGACATGCCTAAAGCTCAGCATAAGGAATTATTAGCCACATGCGTATCCAACCTCCAAAAAGGTTTCAGCTCACACCAGTCATGACCATCAGCAAAAAGTCTACAAACTATAAATGCTGAAGGGGTTTTAGAGAACTGTGTACCTTCTAGCTGCTGGTGGGATGTAAAGTGGTAACAGCAGTAACGCAAACTGAATCGAGCTGCTTGAAAAGGTAAACATTGAGCTACCATATGATGCGGCAGGGCACATTTTGGGCCTATAACCTAAGACAACTGGATTCGGAAAGACAGAGGCAGGCAAATGTGCACTGCAACAATATTGAAATAGCCAAGACATGGAAGCAAAAAAAAGGTCCATAAACAGATGAATGGACAAAGACGAAATGGTACACGTACCAAATGGAATAGAAGCCTCTGGAAAAAAATGAACAATGCCGTTTTCAGGACTAGAGATGAGCCTAGAAATAATCATATAAGGTTAAGTAAGTCAAAAGGGTATGACAAATATCCTATGATATCATTAATACATGTTATCCTAAGATTGCTACCAATGAACATATTTCCACAGAAAAAGACACTCACAGACTTATCAAATAAACTAATGGTTAGCCAAAATGAAAGGTGGGAGGATTGGTAAATTAGGACAATGGGGTTAACATACATATACTAATGTATGTTAAATGTATATAAACATATCACATATAAACTATATGCATTATATCATCACCAATAGCTTCAAAAATATACATTCTGTAATCACGTACATGGTAGCAGGATCCGAAGATGAACAGACATATGTATGAATCATTGAACAGATTCTGTACAGCCAGACAATCAAAACACTCTAAGCAAATTGACTCTGATAAGAAATAGAAATTATATTTAAAAAGCAAACATAAGTTAGGAGACATAAACTTCTGGGGGCTTGTCCCAGCACATTGCACTCTAATTTAAAAGCTCGGAACAATACCTCCAGGAAGACTCTGTTGTCCTAGTAACAAGACTTGAGAACGTAATAATGCTGCCGCCTTGTGGCTGTCTCCAAAAACAGCACCTTTAAACCCAGTGCCAATGGTTGCTTATATAGTCACAAGGACTGCACGGTTGTAAATGACACAGGCACTCAAAAAATGCCCTGGGGTAGGGAATAGGCAAGAAAATTCAACACATAAGAAACTTTTCAAGAAATCAATAAGAGGAGGGAAGTTGTACTCACTCATTTTAAAAAAAAGGAAAAGAAAAAATAGGACATGCCTAAAGCTCAGCATAAGGAATTATTAGCCACATGCGTATCCAACCTCCAAAAAGGTTTCAGCTCACACCAGTCATGACCATCAGCAAAAAGTCTACAAACTATAAATGCTGAAGGGGTTTTAGAGAAGTGTGTACCTTCTAGCTGCTGGTGGGATATAAAGTCGTAACAGCACTAATGCAAACTGAATCGAGCTGCTTGAAAACGTAAAAATTGAGCTACCATATGATGCGGCAGGGCACCTTTTGGGCCTATAACCTAAGACCACCAGAATCGGAAAGACAGAGGCAGGCAAATGTGCACTGCAACAATACTGAAATAGCAAAGACATGGAAGCAAAAAAAAAGGTCCATAAACAGATGAATGGACAAAGACGAAGTGGGATACGTACCAAATGGAATAGTAGCCTCGGGAAAAAAATGAACAATGCCGTTTTCAGGACTACAGTTGAGCCTAGAAATAATCATATAAGGTTAAGTAAGTCAAAAGGGTATGACAAATATCCTAGGACATCATTTATACATGTTATCCTAAGATTGCTACCAATGAACATATTTCCACAGAAAAAGACACTCACAGACTTATCAAATAAACTAATGGCTAGCCAAAATGAAAGGTGGGAGGATGGGTAAATTAGGACTATGGGGTTAAAATACATATACTAATGTATGTTAAATGTATATAAACATATAACATATGAAATATATAAATTATATAATCACCAATACCTTTAAAATATACATTCTGTAATCACATACATGCTAACAGGTTCGAAGATGAACAGACATATGTATGAATCATTGAGCAGATTCTGTACAGCCAGAAAACCACAACACTCTAATCAAATTTACTCCGATAAGAAATAGAAATTAAATTTAAAAAACAAACATAAGTTAGGAGACATAAACTTCTGGGGGCTTGTCCCAGCACATTGCACTCTAATTTACAAGCTCGGAACACTACCTCCAGGAAGACTGTGTTGTCCTAGTAACAAGACTTGAGAACGTAATAATGCTGCCGCCTTGTGGCTGCTTCCCACAACAGTAGCTTTAAACCCAGTGCCAATGGTTGCTTATATAGTCACAAGGACTGCAGGGCTGTAAAAGACACAGGCCCTCAAAAAATGCCCTGGGGTATGGAATTGGCAAGAAAATTCAACACATGAGAAATTTTCAAGAAGTCAATAAGAGGAGGGAAGTTGTAGTCACTCTTTAAAAAAAAAGGAAAAGAAAAAAAGGACATGCCTAAAGCTCAGCATAAGGAATTATTAGCCACATGCGTATCCAACCTCCAAAAAGGTTTCAGCTCACACCAGTCATGACCATCAGCAAAAAGTCTACAAACTATAAATGCTGAAGGGGTTTTAGAGAACTGTGTACCTTCTAGCTGCTGGTGGGATGTAAAGTGGTAACAGCAGTAACGCAAACTGAATCGAGCTGCTTGAAAAGGTAAACATTGAGCTACCATATGATGCGGCAGGGCACATTTTGGGCCTATAACCTAAGACAACTGGATTCGGAAAGACAGAGGCAGGCAAATGTGCACTGCAACAATATTGAAATAGCCAAGACATGGAAGCAAAAAAAAGGTCCATAAACAGATGAATGGACAAAGACGAAATGGTACACGTACCAAATGGAATAGAAGCCTCTGGAAAAAAATGAACAATGCCGTTTTCAGGACTAGAGTTGAGCCTAGAAATAATCATATAAGGTTAAGTAAGTCAAAAGGGTATGACAAATATCCTATGATATCATTAATACATGTTATCCTAAGATTGCTACCAATGAACATATTTCCACAGAAAAAGACACTCACAGACTTATCAAATAAACTAATGGTTAGCCAAAATGAAAGGTGGGAGGATGGGTAAATTAGGACAATGGGGTTAACATACATATACTAATGTATGTTAAATGTATATAAACATATCACATATAAACTATATGCATTATATCATCACCAATAGCTTCAAAAATATACATTCTGTAATCACGTACATGGTAGCAGGATCCGAAGATGAACAGACATATGTATGAATCATTGAGCAGATTCTGTACAGCCAGACAATCAAAACACTCTAAGCAAACTGACTCTGATAAGAAATAGAAATTAAATTTAAAAAGCAAACATAAGTTAGGAGACATAAACTTCTGGGGGCTTGTCCCAGCACATTCCACTCTAATTTACAACCTTGGAAAACTACCTCCAGGAAGACTCTGTTGCCCTAGTAACAAGAGTTGAGAACGTAATAATGCTGCCACCTTGTGGCTGTTTCCCACAACAGCAGCTTTAAACCCAGTGCCAAAGGTTGCTTAATAGTCACAAGGACTGCAGGGCTCTAAATGACACCGGCCCTCAAAGAATGCCCTGGAGTAGGGAATAGGCAAAAAAATTCAACACATGAGTAAATTTTCAAGAAGTCAATAAGAGGAGGGAAGTTGTACTCACTCTTTAAAAAAAAAAGGAAAAGAATAAAAAAGGACATGCCTAAAGCTCAGTATAAGGAATTATTAGCCACATGCAAATTCAAATTCAAAAAGGTTTCAGGTGACACCAGTCATGACCATCAGCAAAAAGTCTACAAACTATAAATGCTGAAGGGGTTTTAGAGCATTGTGTACCTTCTAGCTGCTGGTGGGATGTAAAGTGGAAACAGCACTAACGCAAAATGAATCGAGCTGCTTGAAAAGGTAAAAATTGAGCTACCAAATGATGGGGCAGGGCACCTTTTGGGCCTATAACCTAAGACCACCAAAATTGGAAAGACAGAGGCAGGCAAATATGCACTGCAACAATACTGAAATAGCCAAGATATGGAAGCAAAAAAAAGGTCCATAAACAGATGAATGGACAAAGAAGAAGTGGTATACGGACAGAATGGAATAGTAGCCTCGGGAGAAAAATGAACAATGCTGTTTTCAGGACTACAGTTGAGCCTAGAAAAAATCATATAAGGTTAAGTAAGTCAAAAGGGTATGACAAATATCCTATGATATCATTTATACAAGTTTTCTTAAGATTGCTACCAATGAACATATTTCCACAGAAAAAGACACTCACAGACTTATCAAATAAACTAATGGTTAGCCAAAATGAAAGGTGGGGGGATGGGTAAGTTAGGACTATGGGGTTAACATACATATACTAATGTAAGTTAAATGTATATAAACATATAACATATAAACGATATGAATTATATAATCACCAATACCTTCAAAATATATATTCTGTGATCACATACATGGTAACAGGATCCGAAGATGAACAGACATATGTATGAATCATTGAACAGATTCTGTACAGCCAGACAATCAAAACACTCTAATCAAATTTACTCCGATAAAAAATACAAATTAAATTTAAAAAACAAACATAAGTAAGGAGACATAAACTTCTGGGGGCTTGTCCCAGCACATTGCACTCTAATTTAAAAGCTCGGAACACTACCTCCAGGAAGACTGTGTTGTCCTAGTAACAGGACTTGAGAACGTAATAATGCTGCTGCCTTGTGGCTGCTTCCCACAACAGTAGCTTTAAACCCAGTGCCAATGGTTGCTTATATAGTCACAAGGACTGCAGGGCTGTAAAAGACACAGGCCTTCAAAAAATGCCCTGGGGTATGGAATTGGCAAGAAAATTCAACACATGAGAAATTTTCAAGAAGTCAATAAGAGGAGGGAAGTTGTAGTCACTCTTTAAAAAAAAAGGAAAAGAAAAAAAGGACATGCCTAAAGCTCAGCATAAGGAATTATTAGCCACATGCGTATCCAACCTCCAAAAAGGTTTCAGCTCACACCAGTCATGACCATCAGCAAAAAGTCTACAAACTATAAATGCTGAAGGGGTTTTAGAGAACTGTGTACCTTCTAGCTGCTGGTGGGATGTAAAGTGGTAACAGCAGTAACGCAAACTGAATCGAGCTGCTTGAAAAGGTAAACATTGAGCTACCATATGATGCGGCAGGGCACATTTTGGGCCTATAACCTAAGACAACTGGATTCGGAAAGACAGAGGCAGGCAAATGTGCACTGCAACAATATTGAAATAGCCAAGACATGGAAGCAAAAAAAAGGTCCATAAACAGATGAATGGACAAAGACGAAATGGTACACGTACCAAATGGAATAGAAGCCTCTGGAAAAAAATGAACAATGCCGTTTTCAGGACTAGAGATGAGCCTAGAAATAATCATATAAGGTTAAGTAAGTCAAAAGGGTATGACAAATATCCTATGATATCATTAATACATGTTATCCTAAGATTGCTACCAATGAACATATTTCCACAGAAAAAGACACTCACAGACTTATCAAATAAACTAATGGTTAGCCAAAATGAAAGGTGGGAGGATGGGTAAATTAGGACAATGGGGTTAACATACATATACTAATGTATGTTAAATGTATATAAACATATCACA
This sequence comes from Balaenoptera physalus, assembly GCF_965194825.1. NCBI lineage: Eukaryota > Metazoa > Chordata > Mammalia > Artiodactyla > Balaenopteridae > Balaenoptera > Balaenoptera physalus. The sequence continues at coordinate 50,887 of NW_028125543.1, forward strand.
TATAAACTATATGCATTATATCATCACCAATAGCTTCAAAAATATACATTCTGTAATCACGTACATGGTAGCAGGATCCGAAGATGAACAGACATATGTATGAATCATTGAACAGATTCTGTACAGCCAGACAATCAAAACACTCTAAGCAAATTGACTCTGATAAGAAATAGAAATTATATTTAAAAAGCAAACATAAGTTAGGAGACATAAACTTCTGGGGGCTTGTCCCAGCACATTGCACTCTAATTTAAAAGCTCGGAACACTACCTCCAGGAAGACTCTGTTGTCCTAGTAACAAGACTTGAGAACGTAATAATGCTGCCGCCTTGTGGCTGTCTCCAAAAACAGCACCTTTAAACCCAGTGCCAATGGTTGCTTATATAGTCACAAGGACTGCACGGTTGTAAATGACACAGGCACTCAAAAAATGCCCTGGGGTAGGGAATAGGCAAGAAAATTCAACACATAAGAAACTTTTCAAGAAATCAATAAGAGGAGGGAAGTTGTACTCACTCATTTTAAAAAAAAGGAAAAGAAAAAATAGGACATGCCTAAAGCTCAGCATAAGGAATTATTAGCCACATGCGTATCCAACCTCCAAAAAGGTTTCAGCTCACACCAGTCATGACCATCAGCAAAAAGTCTACAAACTATAAATGCTGAAGGGGTTTTAGAGAAGTGTGTACCTTCTAGCTGCTGGTGGGATATAAAGTCGTAACAGCACTAATGCAAACTGAATCGAGCTGCTTGAAAACGTAAAAATTGAGCTACCATATGATGCGGCAGGGCACCTTTTGGGCCTATAACCTAAGACCACCAGAATCGGAAAGACAGAGGCAGGCAAATGTGCACTGCAACAATACTGAAATAGCAAAGACATGGAAGCAAAAAAAAAGGTCCATAAACAGATGAATGGACAAAGACGAAGTGGGATACGTACCAAATGGAATAGTAGCCTCGGGAAAAAAATGAACAATGCCGTTTTCAGGACTACAGTTGAGCCTAGAAATAATCATATAAGGTTAAGTAAGTCAAAAGGGTATGACAAATATCCTATGACATCATTTATACATGTTATCCTAAGATTGCTACCAATGAACATATTTCCACAGAAAAAGACACTCACAGACTTATCAAATAAACTAATGGCTAGCCAAAATGAAAGGTGGGAGGATGGGTAAATTAGGACAATGGGGTTAAAATACATATACTAATGTATGTTAAATGTATATAAACATATAACATATGAAATATATAAATAATATAATCACCAATACCTTTAAAATATACATTCTGTAATCACATACATGCTAACAGGTTCGAAGATGAACAGACATATGTATGAATCATTGAGCAGATTCTGTACAGCCAGAAAACCACAACACTCTAATCAAATTTACTCCGATAAGAAATAGAAATTAAATTTAAAAAACAAACATAAGTTAGGAGACATAAACTTCTGGGGGCTTGTCCCAGCACATTGCACTCTAATTTACAAGCTCGGAACACTACCTCCAGGAAGACTGTGTTGTCCTAGTAACAAGACTTGAGAACGTAATAATGCTGCCGCCTTGTGGCTGCTTCCCACAACAGTAGCTTTAAACCCAGTGCCAATGGTTGCTTATATAGTCACAAGGACTGCAGGGCTGTAAAAGACACAGGCCCTCAAAAAATGCCCTGGGGTATGGAATTGGCAAGAAAATTCAACACATGAGTAACTTTTCAAGAAGTCAATAAGAGGAGGGAAGTTGTACTCACTCTTTAAAAAAAAAGGAAAAGAAAAAAAAAGGACATGCCTAAAGCTCAGTATAAGGAATTATTAGCCACATGCAAATTCAAATTCAAAAAGGTTTCAGGTGACACCAGTCATGACCATCAGCAAAAAGTCTACAAACTCTAAATGCTGAAGGGGTTTTAGAGAATTGTGTACATTCTACCTGCTGGTGGGATGTAAAGTGGTAACAGCACTAACGCATAGTGAATGGAGCTGCTTGAAAAGGTAAAAATTGAGTTACCATATGATGCGGCAGGGCACCTTTTGGGCCTATAACCTAAGACCACCAAAATCGGAAATACAGAGGCAGGCAAATGTGCACTGCAACAATACTGAAATACCCAAGACATGGAAGCAAAAAATGGTCCATAAACAGGTGAATGGACAAAGAAGAAGTGGTATATGGACAGAATGGAAGAGTAGCCTCGGGAAAAAAATGAACAATGCCGTTTTCAGAACTACAGTTGAGACTAGAAATAGTCATATAAGGGTAAGTTAGTCAAAAGGGTATGACAAATATCCTATGATATCATTTATACATGTTATCCTAAGATTGCTACCAATGAACATATTTCCACAAAAAAAGACACTCACAGACTTATCAAATAAACTAATGGTTAGCCAAAATGAAAGGTGGGAGGATGGGTAAATTAGGACTATGGGGTTAACATACATATACTAATGTATGTTAAATGTATATAAACATATAACATATGAACTATATAAAATATATAATCACCAAACCTTTAAAATATACATTCTGTAATCACATACATGATAACAGGTTCCGAAGATGAACAGATATATGTATGAATCATTGAGCAGATTCTGTACAGCCAATCAAAACACTCTAATCAAATTTACTCCGATAAGAAATAGAAATTAAATTTAAAAAGCAAACATAAGTTAGGAGACATAAACTTCTGGGGGCTTGTCCCAGCACATTCCACTCTAATTTACAACCTTGGAAAACTACCTCCAGGAAGACTCTGTTGCCCTAGTAAGAAGAGTGGAGAACGTAATAATGCTGCCGCCTTGTGGCTGTTTCCCACAACAGCAGCTTTAAACCCAGTGCCAAAGGTTGCTTAATAGTCACAAGGACTCAAGGGCTCTAAATGACACCTGCATTCAAAAAATGCCCTGGGGTAGGGAATAGGCAAAAAAATTCAACACATGAGAAACTTTTCAAGAAGTCAATAAGAGGAGGGGAGTTGTACTCACTCTTTAAAACAAAAGGAAAAGAAAAAAATGACATGCCTAAAGCTCAGTATAAGGAATTATTAGCCACATGCAAATTCAAATTCAAAAAGGTTTCAGGTAACACCAGTCATGACCATCATCAAAAAGTCTACAAACTATAAATGCTGAAGGGGTTTTAGAGGAATGTGTACCTTCTAGCTGCTGGTGGGATGTAAAGAAGTAATACCACTAATGCAAACTGAATGGAGCTGCTTCAAAAGGTAAAAATTGAGTTACCATACGATGCGGCAGGGCACCTTTTGGGCCTATAACCTAAGACCACCAGAATCGGAAAGACAGAGGCAGGCAAATGTGCACTGCAACAATACTGAAATAGCCAAGACATGGAAGCAAAAAAAGGTCCATAAACAGATGAATGGACAAAGACGAAGTGGGATACGTACCAAATGGAATAGTAGCCTCGGGAAAAAAATGAACAATGCCGTTTTCAGGACTACAGTTGAGCCTAGAAATAATCATATAAGGTTAAGTAAGTCAAAAGGGTATGACAAATATCCTAGGACATCATTTATACATGTTATCCTAAGATTGCTACCAATGAACATATTTCCACAGAAAAAGACACTCACAGACTTATCAAATAAACTAATTGCTAGCCAAAATGAAAGGTGGGAGGATGGGTAAATTAGGACTATGGGGTTAAAATACATATACTAATGTATGTTAAATGTATATAAACATATAACATATGAAATATATAAATTATATAATCACCAATACCTTTAAAATATACATTCTGTAATCACATACATGCTAACAGGTTCGAAGATGAACAGACATATGTATGAATCATTGAGCAGATTCTGTACAGCCAGAAAACCACAACACTCTAATCAAATTTACTCCGATAAGAAATAGAAATTAAATTTAAAAAGCAAACATAAGTTAGGAGACATAAACTTCTGGGGGCTTGTCCCAGCATATTGCACTCTAATTTACAAGCTCAGAACACTACCTCCAGGAAGACTCTGTTCTCCTAGTAACAAGACTTGAGAACGCAATACTGCTGCCGCCTTGTGGCTGCTTCCCACAACAGCACTTTAAACCCAGTGCCAATGATTGCTTATATAGTCACAAGGACTGCAGGGCTGTAAATGACACAAGCCCTCAAACTATGCCCTGGGGTAGGGAATTGGCAAGAACATTCAACACATGAGAAATTTCCAAGAAGTCAATAAGAGGAGGGAAGTTGTACTCACTCTTTAAAAAAAAAAGGAAAAGAAAAAAAAGGACATGCCTAAAGCTTAGTATAAGGAATTATTAGCCACATACAAATTCAAATTCAAAAAGGTTTCAGCTCACACCAGTCATTACCATCAGCAAAATGTCTACAAACTATAAATGCTGAAGGGGTTTTAGAGATCTGTGTACCTTCTAGCTGCTGGTGGGATGTAAAGTGGAAACAGCACTAACGCAAACTGAATCGAGCTGCTTGAAAAGGTAAAAATTGAGCTACCAAATGATGCGGCAGGGCACCTTTTGGGCCTATAACCTAAGAACACCAAAATTGGAAAGACAGAGGCAGGCAAATATGCACTGCAACAATACTGAAATAGCCAAGATATGGAAGCAAAAAAAAGGTCCATAAACAGATGAATGGACAAAGAAGAAGTGGTATACGGACAGAATGGAATAGTAGCCTCGGGAGAAAAATGAACAATGCCATTTTCAGGACTAGAGTTGAGCCTAGAAATAATCATATAAGGTTAAGTAAGTCAAAAGGGTATGACAAATATCCTATGACATCATTTATACATGTTATCCTAAGATTGCTACCAATGAACATATTTCCACAGAAAAAGACACTCACAGACTTATCATATAAACTAATGGTTAGCCAAAATGAAAGGTGGGAGGATGGGTAAATTAGGACTATGGGGTTAACATACATATACTAATGTATGTTAAATGTATATAAACATATAACATATAAATGATATGAATTATATATTCACCAATACCTTCAAAATATACATTCTGTAATCACATACATGGTAACAGGATCCGAAGATGAACAGACATATGTATGAATCATTGAGCAGATTCTGTACAGCCAGACAATCAAAACACTCTAATCAAATTTACTCCGATAAGAAATAGAAATTAAATTTAAAAAACAAACATAAGTTAGGAGACATAAACTTTTGGGGGCTTGTCCCAGCACATTGCACTCTAATTTACAAGCTCGGAACACTACCTCCAGGAAGACTGTGTTGTCCTAGTAACAAGACTTGAGAACGTAATAATGCTGCCGCCTTGTGGCTGCTTCCCACAACAGTAGCTTTAAACCCAGTGCCAATGGTTGCTTATATAGTCACAAGGACTGCAGGGCTGTTAAAGACACAGGCCCTCAAAAAATACCCTGGTGTAGGGAATTGGCAAGAAAATTCAACACATGAGAAATTTTCAAGAAGTCAATAAGAGTACGGAAGTTGTACTCACTCTTTAAAAAAAAGGAAAAGAAAAAAAGGACATGCCTAAAGCTCAGCATAAGGAATTATTAGCCACATGCGTATCCAACCTCCAAAAAGGTTTCAGCTCACACCAGTCATGACCATCAGCAAAAAGTCTACAAACTATAAATGCTGAAGGGGTTTTAGAGAACTGTGTACCTTCTAGCTGCTGTTTGGATGTAAAGTGGTAACAGCAGTAACGCAAACTGAATCGAGCTGCTTGAAAAGGTAAACACTGAGCTACCATATGATGCGGCAGGGCACCTTTTGGGCCTATAACCTAAGACCACCGGATTCGGAAAGACAGAGGCAGGCAAATGTGCACTGCAACAATATTGAAATAGCCAAGACATGGAAGCAAAAAAAAGGTCCATAAACAGATGAATGGACAAAGACGAAATGGTATACGTACCAAATGGAATAGTAGCCTCTGGAAAAAAATGAACAATGCCGTTTTCAGGACTAGAGTTGAGCCTAGAAATAATCATATAAGGTTAAGTAAGTCAAAAGGGTATGACAAATATCCTATGATATCATTTATACATGTTATCCTAAGATTGCTACCAATGAACATATTTCCACAGAAAAAGACACTCACAGACTTATCAAATAAACTAATGGTTAGCCAAAATGAAAGGTGGGGGGATGGGTAAATTAGGACTATGGGGTTAACATACATATACTAATATAAGTTAAATGTATATAAACATATAACATATAAATGATATGAATTATATAATCACCAATACCTTCAAAATATACATTCTGTAATCACATACATGGTAACAGGATCCGAAGATGAACAGACATATGTATGAATCATTGAACAGATTCTGTACAGCCAGACAATCAAAACACTCTAATCAAATTTACTCCGATAAAAAATACAAATTAAATTTAAAAAACAAACATAAGTAAGGAGACATAAACTTCTGGGGGCTTGTCCCAGCACATTGCACTCTAATTTAAAAGCTCGGAACACTACCTCCAGGAAGACTCTGTTGTCCTAGTAACAAGACTTGAGAACGTAATAATGCTGCCGCCTTGTGGCTGTCTCCAAAAACAGCACCTTTAAACCCAGTGCCAATGGTTGCTTATATAGTCACAAGGACTGTACGGTTGTAAATGACACAGGCACTCAAAAAATGCCCTGGGGTAGGGAATAGGCAAGAAAATTCAACACATAAGAAACTTTTCAAGAAATCAATAAGAGGAGGGAAGTTGTACTCACTCTTTTTAAAAAAAAGGAAAAGAAAAAATAGGACATGCCTAAAGCTCAGCATAAGGAATTATTAGCCACATGCGTATCCAACCTCCAAAAAGGTTTCAGCTCACACCAGTCATGACCATCAGCAAAATGTCTACAAACTATAAATGCTGAAGGGGTTTTAGAGATCTGTGTACCTTCTAGCTGCTGGTGGGATGTAAAGTGGCAACAGCACTAACGCAAACTGAATGGAGCTGCTTGAAAAGGTAAAAATTGAGCTACCATATGATGCGGCAGGGCACCTTTTGGGCCTATAACCTAAGACCACCAGATTCGGAAAGAGAGAGGCAGGCAAATGTGCATTGCAACAATATTGAAATAGCCAAGACATGGAAGCAAAAAAAAGGTCCATAAACAGATGAATGGAGAAAGACGAAGTGGGATACGTACCAAATGGAATAGTAGCCTCGGGAAAAAAATGAACAATGCCGTTTTCAGGACTACAGTTGAGCCTAGAAATAATCATATAAGGTTAAGTAAGTCAAAAGGGTATGACAAATATCCTAGGACATCATTTATACATGTTATCCTAAGATTGCTACCAATGAACATATTTCCACAGAAAAAGACACTCACAGACTTATCAAATAAACTAATGGCTAGCCAAAATGAAAGGTGGGAGGATGGGTAAATTAGGACTATGGGGTTAAAATACATATACTAATGTATGTTAAATGTATATAAACATATAACATATGAAATATATAAATTATATAATCACCAATACCTTTAAAATATACATTCTGTAATCACATACATGCTAACAGGTTCGAAGATGAACAGACATATGTATGAATCATTGAGCAGATTCTGTACAGCCAGAAAACCACAACACTCTAATCAAATTTACTCCGATAAGAAATAGAAATTAAATTTAAAAAACAAACATAAGTTAGGAGACATAAACTTCTGGGGGCTTGTCCCAGCACATTGCACTCTAATTTAAAAGCTCGGAACACTACCTCCAGGAAGACTCTGTTGTCCTAGTAACAAGACTTGAGAACGTAATAATGCTGCTGCCTTGTGGCTGCTTCCCACAACAGTAGCTTTAAACCCAGTGCCAATGGTTGCTTATATAGTCACAAGGACTGCACGGTTGTAAATGACACAGGCACTCAAAAAATGCCCTGGGGTAGGGAATAGGCAAGAAAATTCAACACATAAGAAACTTTTCAAGAAATCAATAAGAGGAGGGAAGTTGTACTCACTCATTTTAAAAAAAAGGAAAAGAAAAAATAGGACATGCCTAAAGCTCAGCATAAGGAATTATTAGCCACATGCGTATCCAACCTCCAAAAAGGTTTAAGCTCACACCAGTCATGACCATCAGCAAAAAGTCTACAAACTATAAATGCTGAAGGGGTTTTAGAGAAGTGTGTACCTTCTAGCTGCTGGTGGGATATAAAGTCGTAACAGCACTAATGCAAACTGAATCGAGCTGCTTGAAAACGTAAAAATTGAGCTACCATATGATGCGGCAGGGCACCTTTTGGGCCTATAACCTAAGGCCACCAGAATCGGAAAGACAGAGGCAGGCAAATGTGCACTGCAACAATACTGAAATAGCAAAGACATGGAAGCAAAAAAAAAGGTCCATAAACAGATGAATGGACAAAGACGAAGTGGGATACGTACCAAATGGAATAGTAGCCTCGGGAAAAAAATGAACAATGCCGTTTTCAGGACTACAGTTGAGCCTAGAAATAATCATATAAGGTTAAGTAAGTCAAAAGGGTATGACAAATATCCTATGACATCATTTATACATGTTATCCTAAGATTGCTACCAATGAACATATTTCCACAGAAAAAGACACTCACAGACTTATCAAATAAACTAATGGCTAGCCAAAATGAAAGGTGGGAGGATGGGTAAATTAGGACAATGGGGTTAACATACATATACTAATGTATGTTAAATGTATATAAACATATCACATATAAACTATATGCATTATATCATCACCAATAGCTTCAAAAATATACATTCTGTAATCACGTACATGGTAGCAGGATCCGAAGATGAACAGACATATGTAAGAATCATTGAGCAGATTCTGTACAGCCAGACAATCAAAACACTCTAAGCAAACTGACTCTGATAAGAAATAGAAATTAAATTTAAAAAGCAAACATAAGTTAGGAGACATAAACTTCTGGGGGCTTGTCCCAGCACATTCCACTCTAATTTACAACCTTGGAAAACTACCTCCAGGAAGACTCTGTTGCCCTAGTAACAAGAGTTGAGAACGTAATAATGCTGCCACCTTGTGGCTGTTTCCCACAACAGCAGCTTTAAACCCAGTGCCAAAGGTTGCTTAATAGTCACAAGGACTGCAGGGCTCTAAATGACACCGGCCCTCAAAGAATGCCCTGGAGTAGGGAATAGGCAAAAAAATTCAACACATGAGTAAATTTTCAAGAAGTCAATAAGAGGAGGGAAGTTGTACTCACTCTTTAAAAAAAAAAGGAAAAGAATAAAAAAGGACATGCCTAAAGCTCAGTATAAGGAATTATTAGCCACATGCAAATTCAAATTCAAAAAGGTTTCAGGTGACACCAGTCATGACCATCAGCAAAAAGTCTACAAACTATAAATGCTGAAGGGGTTTTAGAGCATTGTGTACCTTCTAGCTGCTGGTGGGATGTAAAGTGGAAACAGCACTAACGCAAAATGAATCGAGCTGCTTGAAAAGGTAAAAATTGAGCTACCAAATGATGGGGCAGGGCACCTTTTGGGCCTATAACCGAAGACCACCAAAATTGGAAAGACAGAGGCAGGCAAATATGCACTGCAACAATACTGAAATAGCCAAGATATGGAAGCAAAAAAAAGGTCCATAAACAGATGAATGGACAAAGAAGAAGTGGTATACGGACAGAATGGAATAGTAGCCTCGGGAGAAAAATGAACAATGCTGTTTTCAGGACTACAGTTGAGCCTAGAAAAAATCATATAAGGTTAAGTAAGTCAAAAGGGTATGACAAATATCCTATGATATCATTTATACAAGTTTTCTTAAGATTGCTACCAATGAACATATTTCCACAGAAAAAGACACTCACAGACTTATCAAATAAACTAATGGTTAGCCAAAATGAAAGGTGGGGGGATGGGTAAGTTAGGACTATGGGGTTAACATACATATACTAATGTAAGTTAAATGTATATAAACATATAACATATAAACGATATGAATTATATAATCACCAATACCTTCAAAATATATATTCTGTGATCACATACATGGTAACAGGATCCGAAGATGAACAGACATATGTATGAATCATTGAACAGATTCTGTACAGCCAGACAATCAAAACACTCTAATCAAATTTACTCCGATAAAAAATACAAATTAAATTTAAAAAACAAACATAAGTAAGGAGACATAAACTTCTGGGGGCTTGTCCCAGCACATTGCACTCTAATTTAAAAGCTCGGAACACTACCTCCAGGAAGACTGTGTTGTCCTAGTAACAAGACTTGAGAACGTAATAATGCTGCTGCCTTGTGGCTGCTTCCCACAACAGTAGCTTTAAACCCAGTGCCAATGGTTGCTTATATAGTCACAAGGACTGCAGGGCTGTAAAAGACACAGGCCCTCAAAAAATGCCCTGGGGTATGGAATTGGCAAGAAAATTCAACACATGAGAAATTTTCAAGAAGTCAATAAGAGGAGGGAAGTTGTAGTCACTCTTTAAAAAAAAAGGAAAAGAAAAAAAGGACATGCCTAAAGCTCAGCATAAGGAATTATTAGCCACATGCGTATCCAACCTCCAAAAAGGTTTCAGCTCACACCAGTCATGACCATCAGCAAAAAGTCTACAAACTATAAATGCTGAAGGGGTTTTAGAGAACTGTGTACCTTCTAGCTGCTGGTGGGATGTAAAGTGGTAACAGCAGTAACGCAAACTGAATCGAGCTGCTTGAAAAGGTAAACATTGAGCTACCATATGATGCGGCAGGGCACATTTTGGGCCTATAACCTAAGACAACTGGATTCGGAAAGACAGAGGCAGGCAAATGTGCACTGCAACAATATTGAAATAGCCAAGACATGGAAGCAAAAAAAAGGTCCATAAACAGATGAATGGACAAAGACGAAATGGTACACGTACCAAATGGAATAGAAGCCTCTGGAAAAAAATGAACAATGCCGTTTTCAGGACTAGAGATGAGCCTAGAAATAATCATATAAGGTTAAGTAAGTCAAAAGGGTATGACAAATATCCTATGATATCATTAATACATGTTATCCTAAGATTGCTACCAATGAACATATTTCCACAGAAAAAGACACTCACAGACTTATCAAATAAACTAATGGTTAGCCAAAATGAAAGGTGGGAGGATGGGTAAATTAGGACAATGGGGTTAACATACATATACTAATGTATGTTAAATGTATATAAACATATCACATATAAACTATATGCATTATATCATCACCAATAGCTTCAAAAATATACATTCTGTAATCACGTACATGGTAGCAGGATCCGAAGATGAACAGACATATGTATGAATCATTGAACAGATTCTGTACAGCCAGACAATCAAAACACTCTAAGCAAATTGACTCTGATAAGAAATAGAAATTATATTTAAAAAGCAAACATAAGTTAGGAGACATAAACTTCTGGGGGCTTGTCCCAGCACATTGCACTCTAATTTAAAAGCTCGGAACACTACCTCCAGGAAGACTCTGTTGTCCTAGTAACAAGACTTGAGAACGTAATAATGCTGCCGCCTTGTGGCTGTCTCCAAAAACAGCACCTTTAAACCCAGTGCCAATGGTTGCTTATATAGTCACAAGGACTGCACGGTTGTAAATGACACAGGCACTCAAAAAATGCCCTGGGGTAGGGAATAGGCAAGAAAATTCAACACATAAGAAACTTTTCAAGAAATCAATAAGAGGAGGGAAGTTGTACTCACTCATTTTAAAAAAAAGGAAAAGAAAAAATAGGACATGCCTAAAGCTCAGCATAAGGAATTATTAGCCACATGCGTATCCAACCTCCAAAAAGGTTTCAGCTCACACCAGTCATGACCATCAGCAAAAAGTCTACAAACTATAAATGCTGAAGGGGTTTTAGAGAAGTGTGTACCTTCTAGCTGCTGGTGGGATATAAAGTCGTAACAGCACTAATGCAAACTGAATCGAGCTGCTTGAAAACGTAAAAATTGAGCTACCATATGATGCGGCAGGGCACCTTTTGGGCCTATAACCTAAGACCACCAGAATCGGAAAGACAGAGGCAGGCAAATGTGCACTGCAACAATACTGAAATAGCAAAGACATGGAAGCAAAAAAAAAGGTCCATAAACAGATGAAAGGACAAAGACGAAGTGGGATACGTACCAAATGGAATAGTAGCCTCGGGAAAAAAATGAACAATGCCGTTTTCAGGACTACAGTTGAGCCTAGAAATAATCATATAAGGTTAAGTAAGTCAAAAGGGTATGACAAATATCCTATGACATCATTTATACATGTTATCCTAAGATTGCTACCAATGAACATATTTCCACAGAAAAAGACACTCACAGACTTATCAAATAAACTAATGGCTAGCCAAAATGAAAGGTGGGAGGATGGGTAAATTAGGACAATGGGGTTAAAATACATATACTAATGTATGTTAAATGTATATAAACATATAACATATGAAATATATAAATAATATAATCACCAATACCTTTAAAATATACATTCTGTAATCACATACATGCTAACAGGTTCGAAGATGAACAGACATATGTATGAATCATTGAGCAGATTCTGTACAGCCAGAAAACCACAACACTCTAATCAAATTTACTCCGATAAGAAATAGAAATTAAATTTAAAAAACAAACATAAGTTAGGAGACATAAACTTCTGGGGGCTTGTCCCAGCACATTGCACTCTAATTTACAAGCTCGGAACACTACCTCCAGGAAGACTGTGTTGTCCTAGTAACAAGACTTGAGAACGTAATAATGCTGCCGCCTTGTGGCTGCTTCCCACAACAGTAGCTTTAAACCCAGTGCCAATGGTTGCTTATATAGTCACAAGGACTGCAGGGCTGTAAAAGACACAGGCCCTCAAAAAATGCCCTGGGGTATGGAATTGGCAAGAAAATTCAACACATGAGAAATTTTCAAGAAGTCAATAAGAGGAGGGAAGTTGTAGTCACTCTTTAAAAAAAAAGGAAAAGAAAAAAAGGACATGCCTAAAGCTCAGCATAAGGAATTATTAGCCACATGCGTATCCAACCTCCAAAAAGGTTTCAGCTCACACCAGTCATGACCATCAGCAAAAAGTCTACAAACTATAAATGCTGAAGGGGTTTTAGAGAACTGTGTACCTTCTAGCTGCTGGTGGGATGTAAAGTGGTAACAGCAGTAACGCAAACTGAATCGAGCTGCTTGAAAAGGTAAACATTGAGCTACCATATGATGCGGCAGGGCACATTTTGGGCCTATAACCTAAGACAACTGGATTCGGAAAGACAGAGGCAGGCAAATGTGCACTGCAACAATATTGAAATAGCCAAGACATGGAAGCAAAAAAAAGGTCCATAAACAGATGAATGGACAAAGACGAAATGGTACACGTACCAAATGGAATAGAAGCCTCTGGAAAAAAATGAACAATGCCGTTTTCAGGACTACAGTTGAGCCTAGAAATAATCATATAAGGTTAAGTAAGTCAAAAGGGTATGACAAATATCCTATGATATCATTAATACATGTTATCCTAAGATTGCTACCAATGAACATATTTCCACAGAAAAAGACACTCACAGACTTATCAAATAAACTAATGGTTAGCCAAAATGAAAGGTGGGAGGATGGGTAAATTAGGACAATGGGGTTAACATACATATACTAATGTATGTTAAATGTATATAAACATATCACATATAAACTATATGCATTATATCATCACCAATAGCTTCAAAAATATACATTCTGTAATCACGTACATGGTAGCAGGATCCGAAGATGAACAGACATATGTAAGAATCATTGAGCAGATTCTGTACAGCCAGACAATCAAAACACTCTAAGCAAACTGACTCTGATAAGAAATAGAAATTAAATTTAAAAAGCAAACATAAGTTAGGAGACATAAACTTCTGGGGGCTTGTCCCAGCACATTCCACTCTAATTTACAACCTTGGAAAACTACCTCCAGGAAGACTCTGTTGCCCTAGTAACAAGAGTTGAGAACGTAATAATGCTGCCACCTTGTGGCTGTTTCCCACAACAGCAGCTTTAAACCCAGTGCCAAAGGTTGCTTAATAGTCACAAGGACTGCAGGGCTCTAAATGACACCGGCCCTCAAAGAATGCCCTGGAGTAGGGAATAGGCAAAAAAATTCAACACATGAGTAAATTTTCAAGAAGTCAATAAGAGGAGGGAAGTTGTACTCACTCTTTAAAAAAAAAAGGAAAAGAATAAAAAAGGACATGCCTAAAGCTCAGTATAAGGAATTATTAGCCACATGCAAATTCAAATTCAAAAAGGTTTCAGGTGACACCAGTCATGACCATCAGCAAAAAGTCTACAAACTATAAATGCTGAAGGGGTTTTAGAGCATTGTGTACCTTCTAGCTGCTGGTGGGATGTAAAGTGGAAACAGCACTAACGCAAAATGAATCGAGCTGCTTGAAAAGGTAAAAATTGAGCTACCAAATGATGGGGCAGGGCACCTTTTGGGCCTATAACCTAAGACCACCAAAATTGGAAAGACAGAGGCAGGCAAATATGCACTGCAACAATACTAAAATAGCCAAGATATGGAAGCAAAAAAAAGGTCCATAAACAGATGAATGGACAAAGAAGAAGTGGTATACGGACAGAATGGAATAGTAGCCTCGGGAGAAAAATGAACAATGCTGTTTTCAGGACTACAGTTGAGCCTAGAAAAAATCATATAAGGTTAAGTAAGTCAAAAGGGTATGACAAATATCCTATGATATCATTTATACAAGTTTTCTTAAGATTGCTACCAATGAACATATTTCCACAGAAAAAGACACTCACAGACTTATCAAATAAACTAATGGTTAGCCAAAATGAAAGGTGGGGGGATGGGTAAGTTAGGACTATGGGGTTAACATACATATACTAATGTAAGTTAAATGTATATAAACATATAACATATAAACGATATGAATTATATAATCACCAATACCTTCAAAATATATATTCTGTGATCACATACATGGTAACAGGATCCGAAGATGAACAGACATATGTATGAATCATTGAACAGATTCTGTACAGCCAGACAATCAAAACACTCTAATCAAATTTACTCCGATAAAAAATACAAATTAAATTTAAAAAACAAACATAAGTAAGGAGACATAAACTTCTGGGGGCTTGTCCCAGCACATTGCACTCTAATTTAAAAGCTCGGAACACTACCTCCAGGAAGACTGTGTTGTCCTAGTAACAAGACTTGAGAACGTAATAATGCTGCTGCCTTGTGGCTGCTTCCCACAACAGTAGCTTTAAACCCAGTGCCAATGGTTGCTTATATAGTCACAAGGACTGCAGGGCTGTAAAAGACACAGGCCCTCAAAAAATGCCCTGGGGTATGGAATTGGCAAGAAAATTCAACACATGAGAAATTTTCAAGAAGTCAATAAGAGGAGGGAAGTTGTAGTCACTCTTTAAAAAAAAAGGAAAAGAAAAAAAGGACATGCCTAAAGCTCAGCATAAGGAATTATTAGCCACATGCGTATCCAACCTCCAAAAAGGTTTCAGCTCACACCAGTCATGACCATCAGCAAAAAGTCTACAAACTATAAATGCTGAAGGGGTTTTAGAGAACTGTGTACCTTCTAGCTGCTGGTGGGATGTAAAGTGGTAACAGCAGTAACGCAAACTGAATCGAGCTGCTTGAAAAGGTAAACATTGAGCTACCATATGATGCGGCAGGGCACATTTTGGGCCTATAACCTAAGACAACTGGATTCGGAAAGACAGAGGCAGGCAAATGTGCACTGCAACAATATTGAAATAGCCAAGACATGGAAGCAAAAAAAAGGTCCATAAACAGATGAATGGACAAAGACGAAATGGTACACGTACCAAATGGAATAGAAGCCTCTGGAAAAAAATGAACAATGCCGTTTTCAGGACTAGAGATGAGCCTAGAAATAATCATATAAGGTTAAGTAAGTCAAAAGGGTATGACAAATATCCTATGATATCATTAATACATGTTATCCTAAGATTGCTACCAATGAACATATTTCCACAGAAAAAGACACTCACAGACTTATCAAATAAACTAATGGTTAGCCAAAATGAAAGGTGGGAGGATGGGTAAATTAGGACAATGGGGTTAACATACATATACTAATGTATGTTAAATGTATATAAACATATCACATATAAACTATATGCATTATATCATCACCAATAGCTTCAAAAATATACATTCTGTAATCACGTACATGGTAGCAGGATCCGAAGATGAACAGACATATGTATGAATCATTGAACAGATTCTGTACAGCCAGACAATCAAAACACTCTAAGCAAATTGACTCTGATAAGAAATAGAAATTATATTTAAAAAGCAAACATAAGTTAGGAGACATAAACTTCTGGGGGCTTGTCCCAGCACATTGCACTCTAATTTAAAAGCTCGGAACACTACCTCCAGGAAGACTCTGTTGTCCTAGTAACAAGACTTGAGAACGTAATAATGCTGCCGCCTTGTGGCTGTCTCCAAAAACAGCACCTTTAAACCCAGTGCCAATGGTTGCTTATATAGTCACAAGGACTGCACGGTTGTAAATGACACAGGCACTCAAAAAATGCCCTGGGGTAGGGAATAGGCAAGAAAATTCAACACATAAGAAACTTTTCAAGAAATCAATAAGAGGAGGGAAGTTGTACTCACTCATTTTAAAAAAAAGGAAAAGAAAAAATAGGACATGCCTAAAGCTCAGCATAAGGAATTATTAGCCACATGCGTATCCAACCTCCAAAAAGGTTTCAGCTCACACCAGTCATGACCATCAGCAAAAAGTCTACAAACTATAAATGCTGAAGGGGTTTTAGAGAAGTGTGTACCTTCTAGCTGCTGGTGGGATATAAAGTCGTAACAGCACTAATGCAAACTGAATCGAGCTGCTTGAAAACGTAAAAATTGAGCTACCATATGATGCGGCAGGGCACCTTTTGGGCCTATAACCTAAGACCACCAGAATCGGAAAGACAGAGGCAGGCAAATGTGCACTGCAACAATACTGAAATAGCAAAGACATGGAAGCAAAAAAAAAGGTCCATAAACAGATGAATGGACAAAGACGAAGTGGGATACGTACCAAATGGAATAGTAGCCTCGGGAAAAAAATGAACAATGCCGTTTTCAGGACTACAGTTGAGCCTAGAAATAATCATATAAGGTTAAGTAAGTCAAAAGGGTATGACAAATATCCTATGACATCATTTATACATGTTATCCTAAGATTGCTACCAATGAACATATTTCCACAGAAAAAGACACTCACAGACTTATCAAATAAACTAATGGCTAGCCAAAATGAAAGGTGGGAGGATGGGTAAATTAGGACAATGGGGTTAAAATACATATACTAATGTATGTTAAATGTATATAAACATATAACATATGAAATATATAAATAATATAATCACCAATACCTTTAAAATATACATTCTGTAATCACATACATGCTAACAGGTTCGAAGATGAACAGACATATGTATGAATCATTGAGCAGATTCTGTACAGCCAGAAAACCACAACACTCTAATCAAATTTACTCCGATAAGAAATAGAAATTAAATTTAAAAAACAAACATAAGTTAGGAGACATAAACTTCTGGGGGCTTGTCCCAGCACATTGCACTCTAATTTACAAGCTCGGAACACTACCTCCAGGAAGACTGTGTTGTCCTAGTAACAAGACTTGAGAACGTAATAATGCTGCCGCCTTTTGGCTGCTTCCCACAACAGTAGCTTTAAACCCAGTGCCAATGGTTGCTTATATAGTCACAAGGACTGCAGGGCTGTAAAAGACACAGGCCCTCAAAAAATGCCCTGGGGTATGGAATTGGCAAGAAAATTCAACACATGAGTAACTTTTCAAGAAGTCAATAAGAGGAGGGAAGTTGTACTCACTCTTTAAAAAAAAAGGAAAAGAAAAAAAAAGGACATGCCTAAAGCTCAGTATAAGGAATTATTAGCCACATGCAAATTCAAATTCAAAAAGGTTTCAGGTGACACCAGTCATGACCATCAGCAAAAAGTCTACAAACTCTAAATGCTGAAGGGGTTTTAGAGAATTGTGTACATTCTACCTGCTGGTGGGATGTAAAGTGGTAACAGCACTAACGCATACTGAATGGAGCTGCTTGAAAAGGTAAAAATTGAGTTACCATATGATGCGGCAGGGCACCTTTTGGGCCTATAACCTAAGACCACCAAAATCGGAAATACAGAGGCAGGCAAATGTGCACTGCAACAATACTGAAATACCCAAGACATGGAAGCAAAAAATGGTCCATAAACAGGTGAATGGACAAAGAAGAAGTGGTATATGGACAGAATGGAAGAGTAGCCTCGGGAAAAAAATGAACAATGCCGTTTTCAGAACTACAGTTGAGACTAGAAATAGTCATATAAGGGTAAGTTAGTCAAAAGGGTATGACAAATATCCTATGATATCATTTATACATGTTATCCTAAGATTGCTACCAATGAACATATTTCCACAAAAAAAGACACTCACAGACTTATCAAATAAACTAATGGTTAGCCAAAATGAAAGGTGGGAGGATGGGTAAATTAGGACTATGGGGTTAACATACATATACTAATGTATGTTAAATGTATATAAACATATAACATATGAACTATATAAAATATATAATCACCAAACCTTTAAAATATACATTCTGTAATCACATACATGATAACAGGTTCCGAAGATGAACAGATATATGTATGAATCATTGAGCAGATTCTGTACAGCCAATCAAAACACTCTAATCAAATTTACTCCGATAAGAAATAGAAATTAAATTTAAAAAGCAAACATAAGTTAGGAGACATAAACTTCTGGGGGCTTGTCCCAGCACATTCCACTCTAATTTACAACCTTGGAAAACTACCTCCAGGAAGACTCTGTTGCCCTAGTAAGAAGAGTGGAGAACGTAATAATGCTGCCGCCTTGTGGCTGTTTCCCACAACAGCAGCTTTAAACCCAGTGCCAAAGGTTGCTTAATAGTCACAAGGACTCAAGGGCTCTAAATGACACCTGCATTCAAAAAATGCCCTGGGGTAGGGAATAGGCAAAAAAATTCAACACATGAGAAACTTTTCAAGAAGTCAATAAGAGGAGGGAAGTTGTACTCACTCTTTAAAACAAAAGGAAAAGAAAAAAATGACATGCCTAAAGCTCAGTATAAGGAATTATTAGCCACATGCAAATTCAAATTCAAAAAGGTTTCAGGTAACACCAGTCATGACCATCATCAAAAAGTCTACAAACTATAAATGCTGAAGGGGTTTTAGAGGAATGTGTACCTTCTAGCTGCTGGTGGGATGTAAAGAAGTAATACCACTAATGCAAACTGAATGGAGCTGCTTCAAAAGGTAAAAATTGAGTTACCATACGATGCGGCAGGGCACCTTTTGGGCCTATAACCTAAGACCACCAGAATCGCAAAGACAGAGGCAGGCAAATGTGCACTGCAACAATACTGAAATAGCCAAGACATGGAAGCAAAAAAAGGTCCATAAACAGATGAATGGACAAAGACGAAGTGGGATACGTACCAAATGGAATAGTAGCCTCGGGAAAAAAATGAACAATGCCGTTTTCAGGACTACAGTTGAGCCTAGAAATAATCATATAAGGTTAAGTAAGTCAAAAGGGTATGACAAATATCCTAGGACATCATTTATACATGTTATCCTAAGATTGCTACCAATGAACATATTTCCACAGAAAAAGACACTCACAGACTTATCAAATAAACTAATTGCTAGCCAAAATGAAAGGTGGGAGGATGGGTAAATTAGGACTATGGGGTTAAAATACATATACTAATGTATGTTAAATGTATATAAACATATAACATATGAAATATATAAATTATATAATCACCAATACCTTTAAAATATACATTCTGTAATCACATACATGCTAACAGGTTCGAAGATGAACAGACATATGTATGAATCATTGAGCAGATTCTGTACAGCCAGAAAACCACAACACTCTAATCAAATTTACTCCGATAAGAAATAGAAATTAAATTTAAAAAGCAAACATAAGTTAGGAGACATAAACTTCTGGGGGCTTGTCCCAGCATATTGCACTCTAATTTACAAGCTCGGAACACTACCTCCAGGAAGACTGTGTTGTCCTAGTAACAAGACTTGAGAACGTAATAATGCTGCCGCCTTGTGGCTGCTTCCCACAACAGCACTTTAAACCCAGTGCCAATGATTGCTTATATAGTCACAAGGACTGCAGGGCTGTAAATGACACAAGCCCTCAAAATATGCCCTGGGGTAGGGAATTGGCAAGAACATTCAACACATGAGAAATTTCCAAGAAGTCAATAAGAGGAGGGAAGTTGTACTCACTCTTTAAAAAAAAAAGGAAAAGAAAAAAAAGGACATGCCTAAAGCTTAGTATAAGGAATTATTAGCCACATACAAATTCAAATTCAAAAAGGTTTCAGCTCACACCAGTCATTACCATCAGCAAAATGTCTACAAACTATAAATGCTGAAGGGGTTTTAGAGATCTGTGTACCTTCTAGCTGCTGGTGGGATGTAAAGTGGAAACAGCACTAACGCAAACTGAATCGAGCTGCTTGAAAAGGTAAAAATTGAGCTACCAAATGATGCGGCAGGGCACCTTTTGGGCCTATAACCTAAGAACACCAAAATTGGAAAGACAGAGGCAGGCAAATATGCACTGCAACAATACTGAAATAGCCAAGATATGGAAGCAAAAAAAAGGTCCATAAACAGATGAATGGACAAAGAAGAAGTGGTATACGGACAGAATGGAATAGTAGCCTCGGGAGAAAAATGAACAATGCCATTTTCAGGACTAGAGTTGAGCCTAGAAATAATCATATAAGGTTAAGTAAGTCAAAAGGGTATGACAAATATCCTATGACATCATTTATACATGTTATCCTAAGATTGCTACCAATGAACATATTTCCACAGAAAAAGACACTCACAGACTTATCATATAAACTAATGGTTAGCCAAAATGAAAGGTGGGAGGATGGGTAAATTAGGACTATGGGGTTAACATACATATACTAATGTATGTTAAATGTATATAAACATATAACATATAAATGATATGAATTATATATTCACCAATACCTTCAAAATATACATTCTGTAATCACATACATGGTAACAGGATCCGAAGATGAACAGACATATGTATGAATCATTGAGCAGATTCTGTACAGCCAGACAATCAAAACACTCTAATCAAATTTACTCCGATAAGAAATAGAAATTAAATTTAAAAAACAAACATAAGTTAGGAGACATAAACTTTTGGGGGCTTGTCCCAGCACATTGCACTCTAATTTAAAAGCTCGGAACACTACCTCCAGGAAGACTCTGTTGTCCTAGTAACAAGACTTGAGAACGTAATAATGCTGCCGCCTTGTGGCTGTCTCCAAAAACAGCACCTTTAAACCCAGTGCCAATGGTTGCTTATATAGTCACAAGGACTGTACGGTTGTAAATGACACAGGCACTCAAAAAATGCCCTGGGGTAGGGAATAGGCAAGAAAATTCAACACATAAGAAACTTTTCAAGAAATCAATAAGAGGAGGGAAGTTGTACTCACTCTTTTTAAAAAAAAGGAAAAGAAAAAATAGGACATGCCTAAAGCTCAGCATAAGGAATTATTAGCCACATGCGTATCCAACCTCCAAAAAGGTTTCAGCTCACACCAGTCATGACCATCAGCAAAATGTCTACAAACTATAAATGCTGAAGGGGTTTTAGAGATCTGTGTACCTTCTAGCTGCTGGTGGGATGTAAAGTGGCAACAGCACTAACGCAAACTGAATGGAGCTGCTTGAAAAGGTAAAAATTGAGCTACCATATGATGCGGCAGGGCACCTTTTGGGCCTATAACCTAAGACCACCAGATTCGGAAAGAGAGAGGCAGGCAAATGTGCATTGCAACAATATTGAAATAGCCAAGACATGGAAGCAAAAAAAAGGTCCATAAACAGATGAATGGAGAAAGACGAAGTGGGATACGTACCAAATGGAATAGTAGCCTCGGGAAAAAAATGAACAATGCCGTTTTCAGGACTACAGTTGAGCCTAGAAATAATCATATAAGGTTAAGTAAGTCAAAAGGGTATGACAAATATCCTAGGACATCATTTATACATGTTATCCTAAGATTGCTACCAATGAACATATTTCCACAGAAAAAGACACTCACAGACTTATCAAATAAACTAATGGCTAGCCAAAATGAAAGGTGGGAGGATGGGTAAATTAGGACTATGGGGTTAAAATACATATACTAATGTATGTTAAATGTATATAAACATATAACATATGAAATATATAAATTATATAATCACCAATACCTTTAAAATATACATTCTGTAATCACATACATGCTAACAGGTTCGAAGATGAACAGACATATGTATGAATCATTGAGCAGATTCTGTACAGCCAGAAAACCACAACACTCTAATCAAATTTACTCCGATAAGAAATAGAAATTAAATTTAAAAAACAAACATAAGTTAGGAGACATAAACTTCTGGGGGCTTGTCCCAGCACATTGCACTCTAATTTACAAGCTCGGAACACTACCTCCAGGAAGACTGTGTTGTCCTAGTAACAAGACTTGAGAACGTAATAATGCTGCCGCCTTGTGGCTGCTTCCCACAACAGTAGCTTTAAACCCAGTGCCAATGGTTGCTTATATAGTCACAAGGACTGCAGGGCTGTAAAAGACACAGGCCCTCAAAAAATGCCCTGGGGTATGGAATTGGCAAGAAAATTCAACACATGAGAAATTTTCAAGAAGTCAATAAGAGGAGGGAAGTTGTAGTCACTCTTTAAAAAAAAAGGAAAAGAAAAAAAGGACATGCCTAAAGCTCAGCATAAGGAATTATTAGCCACATGCGTATCCAACCTCCAAAAAGGTTTCAGCTCACACCAGTCATGACCATCAGCAAAAAGTCTACAAACTATAAATGCTGAAGGGGTTTTAGAGAACTGTGTACCTTCTAGCTGCTGGTGGGATGTAAAGTGGTAACAGCAGTAACGCAAACTGAATCGAGCTGCTTGAAAAGGTAAACATTGAGCTACCATATGATGCGGCAGGGCAGATTTTGGGCCTATAACCTAAGACAACTGGATTCGGAAAGACAGAGGCAGGCAAATGTGCACTGCAACAATATTGAAATAGCCAAGACATGGAAGCAAAAAAAAGGTCCATAAACAGATGAATGGACAAAGACGAAATGGTACACGTACCAAATGGAATAGAAGCCTCTGGAAAAAAATGAACAATGCCGTTTTCAGGACTAGAGTTGAGCCTAGAAATAATCATATAAGGTTAAGTAAGTCAAAAGGGTATGACAAATATCCTATGATATCATTAATACATGTTATCCTAAGATTGCTACCAATGAACATATTTCCACAGAAAAAGACACTCACAGACTTATCAAATAAACTAATGGTTAGCCAAAATGAAAGGTGGGAGGATGGGTAAATTAGGACAATGGGGTTAACATACATATACTAATGTATGTTAAATGTATATAAACATATCACATATAAACTATATGCATTATATCATCACCAATAGCTTCAAAAATATACATTCTGTAATCACGTACATGGTAGCAGGATCCGAAGATGAACAGACATATGTAAGAATCATTGAGCAGATTCTGTACAGCCAGACAATCAAAACACTCTAAGCAAACTGACTCTGATAAGAAATAGAAATTAAATTTAAAAAGCAAACATAAGTTAGGAGACATAAACTTCTGGGGGCTTGTCCCAGCACATTCCACTCTAATTTACAACCTTGGAAAACTACCTCCAGGAAGACTCTGTTGCCCTAGTAACAAGAGTTGAGAACGTAATAATGCTGCCACCTTGTGGCTGTTTCCCACAACAGCAGCTTTAAACCCAGTGCCAAAGGTTGCTTAATAGTCACAAGGACTGCAGGGCTCTAAATGACACCGGTCCTCAAAGAATGCCCTGGAGTAGGGAATAGGCAAAAAAATTCAACACATGAGTAAATTTTCAAGAAGTCAATAAGAGGAGGGAAGTTGTACTCACTCTTTAAAAAAAAAAGGAAAAGAATAAAAAAGGACATGCCTAAAGCTCAGTATAAGGAATTATTAGCCACATGCAAATTCAAATTCAAAAAGGTTTCAGGTGACACCAGTCATGACCATCAGCAAAAAGTCTACAAACTATAAATGCTGAAGGGGTTTTAGAGCATTGTGTACCTTCTAGCTGCTGGTGGGATGTAAAGTGGAAACAGCACTAACGCAAAATGAATCGAGCTGCTTGAAAAGGTAAAAATTGAGCTACCAAATGATGGGGCAGGGCACCTTTTGGGCCTATAACCTAAGACCACCAAAATTGGAAAGACAGAGGCAGGCAAATATGCACTGCAACAATACTGAAATAGCCAAGATATGGAAGCAAAAAAAAGGTCCATAAACAGATGAATGGACAAAGAAGAAGTGGTATACGGACAGAATGGAATAGTAGCCTCGGGAGAAAAATGAACAATGCTGTTTTCAGGACTACAGTTGAGCCTAGAAAAAATCATATAAGGTTAAGTAAGTCAAAAGGGTATGACAAATATCCTATGATATCATTTATACAAGTTTTCTTAAGATTGCTACCAATGAACATATTTCCACAGAAAAAGACACTCACAGACTTATCAAATAAACTAATGGTTAGCCAAAATGAAAGGTGGGGGGATGGGTAAGTTAGGACTATGGGGTTAACATACATATACTAATGTAAGTTAAATGTATATAAACATATAACATATAAACGATATGAATTATATAATCACCAATACCTTCAAAATATATATTCTGTGATCACATACATGGTAACAGGATCCGAAGATGAACAGACATATGTATGAATCATTGAACAGATTCTGTACAGCCAGACAATCAAAACACTCTAATCAAATTTACTCCGATAAAAAATACAAATTAAATTTAAAAAACAAACATAAGTAAGGAGACATAAACTTCTGGGGGCTTGTCCCAGCACATTGCACTCTAATTTAAAAGCTCGGAACACTACCTCCAGGAAGACTGTGTTGTCCTAGTAACAAGACTTGAGAACGTAATAATGCTGCTGCCTTGTGGCTGCTTCCCACAACAGTAGCTTTAAACCCAGTGCCAATGGTTGCTTATATAGTCACAAGGACTGCAGGGCTGTAAAAGACACAGGCCCTCAAAAAATGCCCTGGGGTATGGAATTGGCAAGAAAATTCAACACATGAGAAATTTTCAAGAAGTCAATAAGAGGAGGGAAGTTGTAGTCACTCTTTAAAAAAAAAGGAAAAGAAAAAAAGGACATGCCTAAAGCTCAGCATAAGGAATTATTAGCCACATGCGTATCCAACCTCCAAAAAGGTTTCAGCTCACACCAGTCATGACCATCAGCAAAAAGTCTACAAACTATAAATGCTGAAGGGGTTTTAGAGAACTGTGTACCTTCTAGCTGCTGGTGGGATGTAAAGTGGTAACAGCAGTAACGCAAACTGAATCGAGCTGCTTGAAAAGGTAAACATTGAGCTACCATATGATGCGGCAGGGCACATTTTGGGCCTATAACCTAAGACAACTGGATTCGGAAAGACAGAGGCAGGCAAATGTGCACTGCAACAATATTGAAATAGCCAAGACATGGAAGCAAAAAAAAGGTCCATAAACAGATGAATGGACAAAGACGAAATGGTACACGTACCAAATGGAATAGAAGCCTCTGGAAAAAAATGAACAATGCCGTTTTCAGGACTAGAGATGAGCCTAGAAATAATCATATAAGGTTAAGTAAGTCAAAAGGGTATGACAAATATCCTATGATATCATTAATACATGTTATCCTAAGATTGCTACCAATGAACATATTTCCACAGAAAAAGACACTCACAGACTTATCAAATAAACTAATGGTTAGCCAAAATGAAAGGTGGGAGGATGGGTAAATTAGGACAATGGGGTTAACATACATATACTAATGTATGTTAAATGTATATAAACATATCACATATAAACTATATGCATTATATCATCACCAATAGCTTCAAAAATATACATTTTGTAATCACGTACATGGTAGCAGGATCCGAAGATGAACAGACATATGTATGAATCATTGAACAGATTCTGTACAGCCAGACAATCAAAACACTCTAAGCAAATTGACTCTGATAAGAAATAGAAATTATATTTAAAAAGCAAACATAAGTTAGGAGACATAAACTTCTGGGGGCTTGTCCCAGCACATTGCACTCTAATTTAAAAGCTCGGAACACTACCTCCAGGAAGACTCTGTTGTCCTAGTAACAAGACTTGAGAACGTAATAATGCTGCCGCCTTGTGGCTGTCTCCAAAAACAGCACCTTTAAACCCAGTGCCAATGGTTGCTTATATAGTCACAAGGACTGCACGGTTGTAAATGACACAGGCACTCAAAAAATGCCCTGGGGTAGGGAATAGGCAAGAAAATTCAACACATAAGAAACTTTTCAAGAAATCAATAAGAGGAGGGAAGTTGTACTCACTCTTTTTAAAAAAAAGGAAAAGAAAAAATAGGACATGCCTAAAGCTCAGCATAAGGAATTATTAGCCACATGCGTATCCAACCTCCAAAAAGGTTTCAGCTCACACCAGTCATGACCATCAGCAAAAAGTCTACAAACTATAAATGCTGAAGGGGTTTTAGAGAAGTGTGTACCTTCTAGCTGCTGGTGGGATATAAAGTCGTAACAGCACTAATGCAAACTGAATCGAGCTGCTTGAAAACGTAAAAATTGAGCTACCATATGATGCGGCAGGGCACCTTTTGGGCCTATAACCTAAGACCACCAGAATCGGAAAGACAGAGGCAGGCAAATGTGCACTGCAACAATACTGAAATAGCAAAGACATGGAAGCAAAAAAAGGTCCATAAACAGGTGAATGGACAAAGAAGAAGTGGTATATGGACAGAATGGAAGAGTAGCCTCGGGAAAAAAATGAACAATGCCGTTTTCAGGACTAGAGTTGAGACTAGAAATAATCATATAAGGTTAAGTAAGACAAAAGGGTATTACAAATATCCTATGATATTATTTATACAAGTTTTCCTAAGATTGCTACCAATGAACATATTTCCACAGAAAAAGACACTCACAGACTTATCAAATAAACTACTGGTTAGCCAAAATGAAAGGTGGGAGGATGGGTAAATTAGGACTATGGGGTTAACATACATATACTAATGTAAGTTAAATGTATATAAACATATAACATATAAATGATATGAATTATATATTCACCAATACCTTCAAAATATACATTCTGTAATCACATACATGGTAACAGGATCCGAAGATGAACAGACATATGTGTGAATCATTGAGCAGATTCTGTACAGCCAGACAATCAAAACACTCTAATCAAATTTACTCCGATAAGAAAGACAAATTAAATTTAAAAAACAAACATAAGTAAGGAGACATAAACTTCTGGGGGCTTGTCCCAGCACATTGCACTCTAATTTACAAGCTCGGAACACTACCTCCAGGAAGACTCTGTTGTCCTAGTAACAAGACTTGAGAACGTAATAATGCTGCCGCCTTGTGGCTGTCTCCCAAAACAGCAGCTTTAAACCCAGTGACAATGGTTGCTTATATAGTCACAAGGACTGCAGGGCTGTAAATGACACAGGCCCTCAAAAATTGCCCTGGGGTAGGGAATAGGCAAGAAAATCCAACACATGAGAAATTTTTCAAGAAGTCAATAAGAGGAGGGGAGTTGTACTCACTCTTTAAAAAAAAAAAGGAAAAGAAAAAAAAGGACATGCCTAAAGCTTAGTATAAGGAATTATTAGCCACATACAAATTCAAATTCAAAAAGGTTTCAGCTCACACCAGTCATTACCATCAGCAAAGTGTCTACAAACTATAAATGCTGAAGGGGTTTTAGAGATCTGTGTACCTTCTAGCTGCTGGTGGGATGTAAAGTGGCAACAGCACTAACGCAAACTGAATGGAGCTGCTTGAAAAGGTAAAAATTGAGCTACCATATGATGCGGCAGGGCACCTTTTGGGCCTATAACCTAAGACCACCAGATTCGGAAAGAGAGAGGCAGGCAAATGTGCATTGCAACAATATTGAAATAGCCAAGACATGGAAGCAAAAAAAAGGTCCATAAACAGATGAATGGACAAAGACGAAATGGTACACGTACCAAATGGAATAGAAGCCTCTGGAAAAAAATGAACAATGCCGTTTTCAGGACTAGAGATGAGCCTAGAAATAATCATATAAGGTTAAGTAAGTCAAAAGGGTATGACAAATATCCTATGATATCATTAATACATGTTATCCTAAGATTGCTACCAATGAACATATTTCCACAGAAAAAGACACTCACAGACTTATCAAATAAACTAATGGTTAGCCAAAATGAAAGGTGGGAGGATGGGTAAATTAGGACAATGGGGTTAACATACATATACTAATGTATGTTAAATGTATATAAACATATCACATATAAACTATATGCATTATATCATCACCAATAGCTTCAAAAATATACATTCTGTAATCACGTACATGGTAGCAGGATCCGAAGATGAACAGACATATGTATGAATCATTGAGCAGATTCTGTACAGCCAGACAATCAAAACACTCTAAGCAAATTGACTCTGATAAGAAATAGAAATTAAATTTAAAAAGCAAACATAAGTTAGGAGACATAAACTTCTGGGGGCTTGTCCCAGCACATTCCACTCTAATTTACAACCTTGGAAAACTACCTCCAGGAAGACTCTGTTGCCCTAGTAACAAGAGTTGAGAACGTAATAATGCTGCCGCCTTGTGGCTGTCTCCAAAAACAGCACCTTTAAACCCAGTGCCAATGGTTGCTTATATAGTCACAAGGACTGTACGGTTGTAAATGACACAGGCACTCAAAAAATGCCCTGGGGTAGGGAATAGGCAAGAAAATTCAACACATAAGAAACTTTTCAAGAAATCAATAAGAGGAGGGAAGTTGTACTCACTCTTTAAAAAAAAAGGAAAAGAAAAAAAAAGGACATGCCTAAAGCTCAGTATAAGGAATTATTAGCCACATGCAAATTCAAATTCAAAAAGGTTTCAGGTGACACCAGTCATGACCATCAGCAAAAAGTCTACAAACTCTAAATGCTGAAGGGGTTTTAGAGAATTGTGTACATTCTACCTGCTGGTGGGATGTAAAGTGGTAACAGCACTAACGCATACTGAATGGAGCTGCTTGAAAAGGTAAAAATTGAGTTACCATATGATGCGGCAGGGCACCTTTTGGGCATATAACCTAAGACCACCGGATTCGGAAAGACAGAGGCAGGCAAATGTGCACTGCAACAATACTGAAATACCCAAGACATGGAAGCAAAAAATGGTCCATAAACAGGTGAATGGACAA
Source organism: Balaenoptera physalus (assembly GCF_965194825.1). Classification (NCBI taxonomy): domain Eukaryota; kingdom Metazoa; phylum Chordata; class Mammalia; order Artiodactyla; family Balaenopteridae; genus Balaenoptera; species Balaenoptera physalus. The sequence continues at coordinate 80,393 of NW_028125543.1, forward strand.
AGAAGAAGTGGTATATGGACAGAATGGAAGAGTAGCCTCGGGAAAAAAATGAACAATGCCGTTTTCAGAACTACAGTTGAGACTAGAAATAGTCATATAAGGGTAAGTTAGTCAAAAGGGTATGACAAATATCCTATGATATCATTTATACATGTTATCCTAAGATTGCTACCAATGAACATATTTCCACAAAAAAAGACACTCACAGACTTATCAAATAAACTAATGGTTAGCCAAAATGAAAGGTGGGAGGATGGGTAAATTAGGACTATGGGGTTAACATACATATACTAATGTATGTTAAATGTATATAAACATATAACATATGAACTATATAAAATATATAATCACCAAACCTTTAAAATATACATTCTGTAATCACATACATGATAACAGGTTCCGAAGATGAACAGATATATGTATGAATCATTGAGCAGATTCTGTACAGCCAATCAAAACACTCTAATCAAATTTACTCCGATAAGAAATAGAAATTAAATTTAAAAAGCAAACATAAGTTAGGAGACATAAACTTCTGGGGGCTTGTCCCAGCACATTCCACTCTAATTTACAACCTTGGAAAACTACCTCCAGGAAGACTCTGTTGCCCTAGTAAGAAGAGTGGAGAACGTAATAATGCTGCCGCCTTGTGGCTGTTTCCCACAACAGCAGCTTTAAACCCAGTGCCAAAGGTTGCTTAATAGTCACAAGGACTCAAGGGCTCTAAATGACACCTGCATTCAAAAAATGCCCTGGGGTAGGGAATAGGCAAAAAAATTCAACACATGAGAAACTTTTCAAGAAGTCAATAAGAGGAGGGAAGTTGTACTCACTCTTTAAAACAAAAGGAAAAGAAAAAAATGACATGCCTAAAGCTCAGTATAAGGAATTATTAGCCACATGCAAATTCAAATTCAAAAAGGTTTCAGGTAACACCAGTCATGACCATCATCAAAAAGTCTACAAACTATAAATGCTGAAGGGGTTTTAGAGGAATGTGTACCTTCTAGCTGCTGGTGGGATGTAAAGAAGTAATACCACTAATGCAAACTGAATGGAGCTGCTTCAAAAGGTAAAAATTGAGTTACCATACGATGCGGCAGGGCACCTTTTGGGCCTATAACCTAAGACCACCAGAATCGGAAAGACAGAGGCAGGCAAATGTGCACTGCAACAATACTGAAATAGCCAAGACATGGAAGCAAAAAAAGGTCCATAAACAGATGAATGGACAAAGACGAAGTGGGATACGTACCAAATGGAATAGTAGCCTCGGGAAAAAAATGAACAATGCCGTTTTCAGGACTACAGTTGAGCCTAGAAATAATCATATAAGGTTAAGTAAGTCAAAAGGGTATGACAAATATCCTAGGACATCATTTATACATGTTATCCTAAGATTGCTACCAATGAACATATTTCCACAGAAAAAGACACTCACAGACTTATCAAATAAACTAATTGCTAGCCAAAATGAAAGGTGGGAGGATGGGTAAATTAGGACTATGGGGTTAAAATACATATACTAATGTATGTTAAATGTATATAAACATATAACATATGAAATATATAAATTATATAATCACCAATACCTTTAAAATATACATTCTGTAATCACATACATGCTAACAGGTTCGAAGATGAACAGACATATGTATGAATCATTGAGCAGATTCTGTACAGCCAGAAAACCACAACACTCTAATCAAATTTACTCCGATAAGAAATAGAAATTAAATTTAAAAAGCAAACATAAGTTAGGAGACATAAACTTCTGGGGGCTTGTCCCAGCATATTGCACTCTAATTTACAAGCTCAGAACACTACCTCCAGGAAGACTCTGTTCTCCTAGTAACAAGACTTGAGAACGCAATACTGCTGCCGCCTTGTGGCTGCTTCCCACAACAGCACTTTAAACCCAGTGCCAATGATTGCTTATATAGTCACAAGGACTGCAGGGCTGTAAATGACACAAGCCCTCAAACTATGCCCTGGGGTAGGGAATTGGCCAGAACATTCAACACATGAGAAATTTCCAAGAAGTCAATAAGAGGAGGGAAGTTGTACTCACTCTTTAAAAAAAAAAGGAAAAGAAAAAAAAGGACATGCCTAAAGCTTAGTATAAGGAATTATTAGCCACATACAAATTCAAATTCAAAAAGGTTTCAGCTCACACCAGTCATTACCATCAGCAAAATGTCTACAAACTATAAATGCTGAAGGGGTTTTAGAGATCTGTGTACCTTCTAGCTGCTGGTGGGATGTAAAGTGGAAACAGCACTAACGCAAACTGAATCGAGCTGCTTGAAAAGGTAAAAATTGAGCTACCAAATGATGCGGCAGGGCACCTTTTGGGCCTATAACCTAAGAACACCAAAATTGGAAAGACAGAGGCAGGCAAATATGCACTGCAACAATACTGAAATAGCCAAGATATGGAAGCAAAAAAAAGGTCCATAAACAGATGAATGGACAAAGAAGAAGTGGTATACGGACAGAATGGAATAGTAGCCTCGGGAGAAAAATGAACAATGCCATTTTCAGGACTAGAGTTGAGCCTAGAAATAATCATATAAGGTTAAGTAAGTCAAAAGGGTATGACAAATATCCTATGACATCATTTATACATGTTATCCTAAGATTGCTACCAATGAACATATTTCCACAGAAAAAGACACTCACAGACTTATCATATAAACTAATGGTTAGCCAAAATGAAAGGTGGGAGGATGGGTAAATTAGGACTATGGGGTTAACATACATATACTAATGTATGTTAAATGTATATAAACATATAACATATAAATGATATGAATTATATATTCACCAATACCTTCAAAATATACATTCTGTAATCACATACATGGTAACAGGATCCGAAGATGAACAGACATATGTATGAATCATTGAGCAGATTCTGTACAGCCAGACAATCAAAACACTCTAATCAAATTTACTCCGATAAGAAATAGAAATTAAATTTAAAAAACAAACATAAGTTAGGAGACATAAACTTTTGGGGGCTTGTCCCAGCACATTGCACTCTAATTTACAAGCTCGGAACACTACCTCCAGGAACACTGTGTTGTCCTAGTAACAAGACTTGAGAACGTAATAATGCTGCCGCCTTGTGGCTGCTTCCCACAACAGTAGCTTTAAACCCAGTGCCAATGGTTGCTTATATAGTCACAAGGACTGCAGGGCTGTAAAAGACACAGGCCCTCAAAAAATACCCTGGTGTAGGGAATTGGCAAGAAAATTCAACACATGAGAAATTTTCAAGAAGTCAATAAGAGTACGGAAGTTGTACTCACTCTTTAAAAAAAAGGAAAAGAAAAAAAGGACATGCCTAAAGCTCAGCATAAGGAATTATTAGCCACATGCGTATCCAACCTCCAAAAAGGTTTCAGCTCACACCAGTCATGACCATCAGCAAAAAGTCTACAAACTATAAATGCTGAAGGGGTTTTAGAGAACTGTGTACCTTCTAGCTGCTGTTTGGATGTAAAGTGGTAACAGCAGTAACGCAAACTGAATCGAGCTGCTTGAAAAGGTAAACACTGAGCTACCATATGATGCGGCAGGGCACCTTTTGGGCCTATAACCTAAGACCACCGGATTCGGAAAGACAGAGGCAGGCAAATGTGCACTGCAACAATATTGAAATAGCCAAGACATGGAAGCAAAAAAAAGGTCCATAAACAGATGAATGGACAAAGACGAAATGGTATACGTACCAAATGGAATAGTAGCCTCTGGAAAAAAATGAACAATGCCGTTTTCAGGACTAGAGTTGAGCCTAGAAATAATCATATAAGGTTAAGTAAGTCAAAAGGGTATGACAAATATCCTATGATATCATTTATACATGTTATCCTAAGATTGCTACCAATGAACATATTTCCACAGAAAAAGACACTCACAGACTTATCAAATAAACTAATGGTTAGCCAAAATGAAAGGTGGGGGGATGGGTAAATTAGGACTATGGGGTTAACATACATATACTAATATAAGTTAAATGTATATAAACATATAACATATAAATGATATGAATTATATAATCACCAATACCTTCAAAATATACATTCTGTAATCACATACATGGTAACAGGATCCGAAGATGAACAGACATATGTATGAATCATTGAACAGATTCTGTACAGCCAGACAATCAAAACACTCTAATCAAATTTACTCCGATAAAAAATACAAATTAAATTTAAAAAACAAACATAAGTAAGGAGACATAAACTTCTGGGGGCTTGTCCCAGCACATTGCACTCTAATTTAAAAGCTCGGAACACTACCTCCAGGAAGACTCTGTTGTCCTAGTAACAAGACTTGAGAACGTAATAATGCTGCCGCCTTGTGGCTGTCTCCAAAAACAGCACCTTTAAACCCAGTGCCAATGGTTGCTTATATAGTCACAAGGACTGTACGGTTGTAAATGACACAGGCACTCAAAAAATGCCCTGGGGTAGGGAATAGGCAAGAAAATTCAACACATAAGAAACTTTTCAAGAAATCAATAAGAGGCGGAAAGTTGTACTCACTCTTTTTAAAAAAAAGGAAAAGAAAAAATAGGACATGCCTAAAGCTCAGCATAAGGAATTATTAGCCACATGCGTATCCAACCTCCAAAAAGGTTTCAGCTCACACCAGTCATGACCATCAGCAAAATGTCTACAAACTATAAATGCTGAAGGGGTTTTAGAGATCTGTGTACCTTCTAGCTGCTGGTGGGATGTAAAGTGGCAACAGCACTAACGCAAACTGAATGGAGCTGCTTGAAAAGGTAAAAATTGAGCTACCATATGATGCGGCAGGGCACCTTTTGGGCCTATAACCTAAGACCACCAGATTCGGAAAGAGAGAGGCAGGCAAATGTGCATTGCAACAATATTGAAATAGCCAAGACATGGAAGCAAAAAAAAGGTCCATAAACAGATGAATGGAGAAAGACGAAGTGGGATACGTACCAAATGGAATAGTAGCCTCGGGAAAAAAATGAACAATGCCGTTTTCAGGACTACAGTTGAGCCTAGAAATAATCATATAAGGTTAAGTAAGTCAAAAGGGTATGACAAATATCCTAGGACATCATTTATACATGTTATCCTAAGATTGCTACCAATGAACATATTTCCACAGAAAAAGACACTCACAGACTTATCAAATAAACTAATGGCTAGCCAAAATGAAAGGTGGGAGGATGGGTAAATTAGGACTATGGGGTTAACATACATATACTAATGTATGTTAAATGTATATAAACATATAACATATGAACTATATAAATTATATAATCACCAATACCTTTACAATATACATTCTGTAATCACAGACATGCTAACAGGTTCGAAGATGAACAGACATATGTATGAATCATTGAGCAGATTCTGTACAGCCAGAAAACCACAACACTCTAATCAAATTTACTCCGATAAGAAATAGAAATTAAATTTAAAAAACAAACATAAGTTAGGAGACATAAACTTCTGGGGGCTTGTCCCAGCACATTGCACTCTAATTTACAAGCTCGGAACACTACCTCCAGGAAGACTGTGTTGTCCTAGTAACAAGACTTGAGAACGTAATAATGCTGCCGCCTTGTGGCTGCTTCCCACAACAGTAGCTTTAAACCCAGTGCCAATGGTTGCTTATATAGTCACAAGGACTGCAGGGCTGTAAAAGACACAGGCCCTCAAAAAATGCCCTGGGGTATGGAATTGGCAAGAAAATTCAACACATGAGAAATTTTCAAGAAGTCAATAAGAGGAGGGAAGTTGTAGTCACTCTTTAAAAAAAAAGGAAAAGAAAAAAAGGACATGCCTAAAGCTCAGCATAAGGAATTATTAGCCACATGCGTATCCAACCTCCAAAAAGGTTTCAGCTCACACCAGTCATGACCATCAGCAAAAAGTCTACAAACTATAAATGCTGAAGGGGTTTTAGAGAACTGTGTACCTTCTAGCTGCTGGTGGGATGTAAAGTGGTAACAGCAGTAACGCAAACTGAATCGAGCTGCTTGAAAAGGTAAACATTGAGCTACCATATGATGCGGCAGGGCACATTTTGGGCCTATAACCTAAGACAACTGGATTCGGAAAGACAGAGGCAGGCAAATGTGCACTGCAACAATATTGAAATAGCCAAGACATGAAAGCAAAAAAAAGGTCCATAAACAGATGAATGGACAAAGACGAAATGGTACACGTACCAAATGGAATAGAAGCCTCTGGAAAAAAATGAACAATGCCGTTTTCAGGACTAGAGTTGAGCCTAGAAATAATCATATAAGGTTAAGTAAGTCAAAAGGGTATGACAAATATCCTATGATATCATTAATACATGTTATCCTAAGATTGCTACCAATGAACATATTTCCACAGAAAAAGACACTCACAGACTTATCAAATAAACTAATGGTTAGCCAAAATGAAAGGTGGGAGGATGGGTAAATTAGGACAATGGGGTTAACATACATATACTAATGTATGTTAAATGTATATAAACATATCACATATAAACTATATGCATTATATCATCACCAATAGCTTCAAAAATATACATTCTGTAATCACGTACATGGTAGCAGGATCCGAAGATGAACAGACATATGTATGAATCATTGAGCAGATTCTGTACAGCCAGACAATCAAAACACTCTAAGCAAACTGACTCTGATAAGAAATAGAAATTAAATTTAAAAAGCAAACATAAGTTAGGAGACATAAACTTCTGGGGGCTTGTCCCAGCACATTCCACTCTAATTTACAACCTTGGAAAACTACCTCCAGGAAGACTCTGTTGCCCTAGTAACAAGAGTTGAGAACGTAATAATGCTGCCACCTTGTGGCTGTTTCCCACAACAGCAGCTTTAAACCCAGTGCCAAAGGTTGCTTAATAGTCACAAGGACTGCAGGGCTCTAAATGACACCGGTCCTCAAAGAATGCCCTGGAGTAGGGAATAGGCAAAAAAATTCAAAACATGAGTAAATTTTCAAGAAGTCAATAAGAGGAGGGAAGTTGTACTCACTCTTTAAAAAAAAAAGGAAAAGAATAAAAAAGGACATGCCTAAAGCTCAGTATAAGGAATTATTAGCCACATGCAAATTCAAATTCAAAAAGGTTTCAGGTGACACCAGTCATGACCATCAGCAAAAAGTCTACAAACTATAAATGCTGAAGGGGTTTTAGAGCATTGTGTACCTTCTAGCTGCTGGTGGGATGTAAAGTGGAAACAGCACTAACGCAAAATGAATCGAGCTGCTTGAAAAGGTAAAAATTGAGCTACCAAATGATGGGGCAGGGCACCTTTTGGGCCTATAACCTAAGACCACCAAAATTGGAAAGACAGAGGCAGGCAAATATGCACTGCAACAATACTGAAATAGCCAAGATATGGAAGCAAAAAAAAGGTCCATAAACAGATGAATGGACAAAGAAGAAGTGGTATACGGACAGAATGGAATAGTAGCCTCGGGAGAAAAATGAACAATGCTGTTTTCAGGACTACAGTTGAGCCTAGAAAAAATCATATAAGGTTAAGTAAGTCAAAAGGGTATGACAAATATCCTATGATATCATTTATACAAGTTTTCTTAAGATTGCTACCAATGAACATATTTCCACAGAAAAAGACACTCACAGACTTATCAAATAAACTAATGGTTAGCCAAAATGAAAGGTGGGGGGATGGGTAAGTTAGGACTATGGGGTTAACATACATATACTAATGTAAGTTAAATGTATATAAACATATAACATATAAACGATATGAATTATATAATCACCAATACCTTCAAAATATATATTCTGTGATCACATACATGGTAACAGGATCCGAAGATGAACAGACATATGTATGAATCATTGAACAGATTCTGTACAGCCAGACAATCAAAACACTCTAATCAAATTTACTCCGATAAAAAATACAAATTAAATTTAAAAAACAAACATAAGTAAGGAGACATAAACTTCTGGGGGCTTGTCCCAGCACATTGCACTCTAATTTAAAAGCTCGGAACACTACCTCCAGGAAGACTGTGTTGTCCTAGTAACAAGACTTGAGAACGTAATAATGCTGCTGCCTTGTGGCTGCTTCCCACAACAGTAGCTTTAAACCCAGTGCCAATGGTTGCTTATATAGTCACAAGGACTGCAGGGCTGTAAAAGACACAGGCCCTCAAAAAATGCCCTGGGGTATGGAATTGGCAAGAAAATTCAACACATGAGAAATTTTCAAGAAGTCAATAAGAGGAGGGAAGTTGTAGTCACTCTTTAAAAAAAAAGGAAAAGAAAAAAAGGACATGCCTAAAGCTCAGCATAAGGAATTATTAGCCACATGCGTATCCAACCTCCAAAAAGGTTTCAGCTCACACCAGTCATGACCATCAGCAAAAAGTCTACAAACTATAAATGCTGAAGGGGTTTTAGAGAACTGTGTACCTTCTAGCTGCTGGTGGGATGTAAAGTGGTAACAGCAGTAACGCAAACTGAATCGAGCTGCTTGAAAAGGTAAACATTGAGCTACCATATGATGCGGCAGGGCACATTTTGGGCCTATAACCTAAGACAACTGGATTCGGAAAGACAGAGGCAGGCAAATGTGCACTGCAACAATATTGAAATAGCCAAGACATGGAAGCAAAAAAAAGGTCCATAAACAGATGAATGGACAAAGACGAAATGGTACACGTACCAAATGGAATAGAAGCCTCTGGAAAAAAATGAACAATGCCGTTTTCAGGACTAGAGATGAGCCTAGAAATAATCATATAAGGTTAAGTAAGTCAAAAGGGTATGACAAATATCCTATGATATCATTAATACATGTTATCCTAAGATTGCTACCAATGAACATATTTCCACAGAAAAAGACACTCACAGACTTATCAAATAAACTAATGGTTAGCCAAAATGAAAGGTGGGAGGATGGGTAAATTAGGACAATGGGGTTAACATACATATACTAATGTATGTTAAATGTATATAAACATATCACATATAAACTATATGCATTATATCATCACCAATAGCTTCAAAAATATACATTCTGTAATCACGTACATGGTAGCAGGATCCGAAGATGAACAGACATATGTATGAATCATTGAACAGATTCTGTACAGCCAGACAATCAAAACACTCTAAGCAAATTGACTCTGATAAGAAATAGAAATTATATTTAAAAAGCAAACATAAGTTAGGAGACATAAACTTCTGGGGGCTTGTCCCAGCACATTGCACTCTAATTTAAAAGCTCGGAACACTACCTCCAGGAAGACTCTGTTGTCCTAGTAACAAGACTTGAGAACGTAATAATGCTGCCGCCTTGTGGCTGTCTCCAAAAACAGCACCTTTAAACCCAGTGCCAATGGTTGCTTATATAGTCACAAGGACTGCACGGTTGTAAATGACACAGGCACTCAAAAAATGCCCTGGGGTAGGGAATAGGCAAGAAAATTCAACACATAAGAAACTTTTCAAGAAATCAATAAGAGGAGGGAAGTTGTACTCACTCTTTTTAAAAAAAAGGAAAAGAAAAAATAGGACATGCCTAAAGCTCTGCATAAGGAATTATTAGCCACATGCGTATCCAACCTCCAAAAAGGTTTCAGCTCACACCAGTCATGACCATCAGCAAAAAGTCTACAAACTATAAATGCTGAAGGGGTTTTAGAGAAGTGTGTACCTTCTAGCTGCTGGTGGGATATAAAGTCGTAACAGCACTAATGCAAACTGAATCGAGCTGCTTGAAAACGTAAAAATTGAGCTACCATATGATGCGGCAGGGCACCTTTTGGGCCTATAACCTAAGACCACCAGAATCGGAAAGACAGAGGCAGGCAAATGTGCACTGCAACAATACTGAAATAGCAAAGACATGGAAGCAAAAAAAAGGTCCATAAACAGGTGAATGGACAAAGAAGAAGTGGTATATGGACAGAATGGAAGAGTAGCCTCGGGAAAAAAATGAACAATGCCGTTTTCAGGACTAGAGTTGAGACTAGAAATAATCATATAAGGTTAAGTAAGACAAAAGGGTATTACAAATATCCTATGATATTATTTATACAAGTTTTCCTAAGATTGCTACCAATGAACATATTTCCACAGAAAAAGACACTCACAGACTTATCAAATAAACTACTGGTTAGCCAAAATGAAAGGTGGGAGGATGGGTAAATTAGGACTATGGGGTTAACATACATATACTAATGTATGTTAAATGTATATAAACATATAACAGATAAACTATATGAATTATATAATCACCAATACCTTGAAAATATATATTTTGTGATCACATACATGGTAACAGGATCCGAAGATGAACAGACATATGTATGAATCATTGAGCAGATTCTGTACAGCCAGACAATCAAAACACTTTAATCAAATTTACTCCGATAAGAAGTAGAAAATCAATTTAAAAAACAAACATAAGTAAGGAGATATAAACTTCTGGGGGCTTGTCCCAGCACATTCCACTCTAGTTTACAACCTCGGAACACTACCTCCAGGAAGACTCTGCTGCCCTAGTAACAAGTGTTGAGAACGTAATAATGCTGCTGCCTTGTGGCTATTTCCCACAACAGCAGCTTTAAACCCAGTGCCCATGGTTGCTTATAGACTCACAAGGACTGCAGGGCTGTAAATGACACAGGCCCTCAAAAAATGCCCTGGGGTAGGGAATAGGCAAGAAAATTCAACACATGAGAAATTTTTCAAGAAGTCAATAAGAGGAGGGAGGTTGTACTCACTCTTTAAAAAAAAAGGAAAAGAAAAAAAGGGCATGCCTAAAGCTCAGTAAAGGAAATTATTAGCCATATGCAAATTCAAATTCAATAAGGTTTCAGCTCACACCAGTCATGACCAGCAGCAAAAAGTCTACAAACTATAAATGCTGAAGGGGTTTTAGAGAACTGTGTACCTTCTTGGTGCCGGTGGGATGTAAAGTGGTAAGAGCACTAACGAAAACTGAATGGAGCTGCTTGAAAAGGTAAAAATTGAGTTAACATATGATGCGGCAGGGCACCTTTTGGGCCTATAATATAAAACCACCAAAATCGGAAAGACAGATGCAGGCAAATATGCACTGCAACAATATTGAAATAGCCAAGACATGGAAGCAAAAAAAAGGTCCATAAACAAATGAATGGACAAAGATGAAGTGGTATACGTACCAAATGGAATAGTAGCCTCGGGAAAAAAAGGAACAATGCCGTTTTCACGACTACAGTTGAGCCTACAAATAATCATATAAGGTTAAGTAAGTCAAAAGGGTATGACAAATATCCTATGATATCATTTATACATGTTATCCTAAGATTGCTACCAATGAACCTATTTCCACAGAAAAAGACACTCACAGACTTATCAAGTAAACTAATGGTTAGCCAAAAGGAAAGGTGGGAGGATGGGTAAATTAGGACTATGGGGTTAATATACATATACTAATGTATGTTAAATGTATATAAACATATAACAGATAAATTATATGAATTATATAATCACCAATACCTTTAAAATATACATTCTGTAATCACATACATGGTAACAGGGTCCAAAGGTGAACAGACATAAGTATGAATCATTGAGCAGATTCTGTACAGCCAGACAATCAACACACTCTAATCAAATTTACTCCGATAAGAAATAGAAACTAAATTTAAAAAACAAACATAAGTAAGGAGACATAAACTTCTGGGGGCTTGTCCCTGCACATTCCACTCTAATTTACAACCTCGGAACCCTACCTCCAGGAAGACTCTTTTGCCCAAGTAACAAGAGTAGAGAACGTAATAATGCTGCCGCCTTGTGGCTGTTTCGCACAAGAGCAGCTTTAAACCCACTGCTAATGGTTGCTTAATAGTCCCAAGGAATGCAGGGCTCTAAATGACACCTGCCCTCAAAAAATGCCCTGGGGTAGGGAATAGGCAGGAAAATTCAACACATGAGAAATTTTTCAAGAAGTCAAGAGAGGAGGGAAGTTGTACCTACTCTTTAACAAAAAAAGGAAACGAAGAAAAAGGATATGGTTAAAGCTCAGTATAAGGAATTATTAGCCACATGCGTTTCCAACCTCCAAAAAGGTTTCAGCTCACACCAGTCAAATGGCCATTAGCAAAAAGTCTACAAACTATAAATGCTGAATGGGTTTTAGACAACTCATACCTACTAGCTGCTGGTGGGATGTAAAGTGGTAAAAGCACTAACAAGAACTGAATGGAGCTGCTTTACAAGGTAAAAATTGAGCTACCATATGATGCGGCAGGGCACCTTTGAGCCTATAAACGAAGACCACCAGGATCGGAAAGACAGAGGCAGGCAAATGTGCACTGCAGTAATATTGAAATAGCCAAGACATGAAAGCAAAATAAAAGGTCCATAAACATATGAATGGAAAAAGAAGAAGTGGTATATGGACAGAATGGAATAGTAAGCTCGGGAAAAAAATGAACAATGCCGTTTTCTGGACTACAGCTGAGCCTTGAAATAATCATATAAGGTTAAGTAAGTGAAAAGGGTATGACAAACAGCCTATGATATCATTTATACATGTTATCCTAAGATTGCTACCAATGAACATATTTCCACAGAAAAAGACACTCACAGACTTATCAAATAAACTAATGGTTAGCCAAAATGAAAGGTGGGAGGATGGGTAAATTAGGACTATGGGGTTAACATACATATACTAATGTATGTTAAATGTATATAAACATATAACATATAAATTACATGAATTATATCATCACCAATACCTTCAAAATATACATTTTGTGATCACATACATGGTAACAGTATCCGAAGATGAACAGACGTATGTATGAATCATTGAGCAGATTCTGTACAGCCAGACAATCAAAACACTCTAATCAAATTTACTCCGATAAGAAATAGAAATTAAATTTAAAAAACAAACATAAGTAAGGAGACATAAACTTCTGGGGGCTTGTCCCAGGACATTCCTCTCTAATTTACAACCTGGGAACACTACCTCCAGGAAAACTCTGTTGCCCTAATAACAAGAGTTGAGAATGTAATAATGCTGCCGTCTTGTGGCTCTTTCCCACAACAGCAGCTTTAAACCCAGTGCCAATGGTTGGTTATATAGTCACAAGGACTGCAGGGCTGTAAATGACAGAGGCCCACAAAACATGCCCTGGGGTAGGGAAGAGGCAAGAAAATTCAACACATGAGAAATGTTTCAAGAAGTCAATAAGAGGAGGGAAGTTGTACTCACTCTTTAAAAAAAAGGAAAACAAAAAAAGGACATGCCTAAAGCTCAGTATAAGGAATTATTAGCCACATGCAAATTCAAATTCAAAAAGGTTTCAGCTCACACCAGTCATGACCATCAGCAAAAAGTCTACAAACTATAAATGCTGAATGGGTTTTAGACAACTCATACCTACTAGCTGCTGGTGGGATGTAAAGTGGTAAAAGCACTAACAAGAACTGAATGGAGCTGCTTTACAAGGTAAAAATTGAGCTACCATATGATGCGGCAGGGCACCTTTGAGCCTATAAACGAAGACCACCAGGATCGGAAAGACAGAGGCAGGCAAATGTGCACTGCAGTAATATTGAAATAGCCAAGACATGAAAGCAAAAAAAAAGGTCCATAAACATATGAATGGAAAAAGAAGAAGTGGTATATGGACAGAATGGAATAGTAAGCTCGGGAAAAAAATGAACAATGCCGTTTTCTGGACTACAGTTGAGCCTTGAAATAATCATATAAGGTTAAGTAAGTGAAAAGGGTATGACAAACAGCCTATGATATCATTTATACATGTTACCTAAGATTGCTACCAATGAACATATTTCCACAGAAAAAGACACTCACAGACTTATCAAATAAACTAATGGTTAGCCAAAATGAAAGGTGGGAGGATGGGTAAATTAGGACTATGGGGTTAACATACATATACTAATGTATGTTAAATGTATATAAACATATAACATATAAATTACATGAATTATATCATCACCAATACCTTCAAAATATACATTTTGTGATCACATACATGGTAACAGTATCCGAAGATGAACAGACGTATGTATGAATCATTGAGCAGATTCTGTACAGCCAGACAATCAAAACACTTTAATCAAATTTACTCCGATAAGAAATAGAAATTAAATTTAAAAAACAAACATAAGTAAGGAGACATAAACTTCTGGGGGCTTGTCCCAGGACATTCCTCTCTAATTTACAACCTGGGAACACTACCTCCAGGAAAACTCTGTTGCCCTAATAACAAGAGTAGAGAATGTAATAATGCTGCCGTCTTGTGGCTCTTTCCCACAACAGCAGCTTTAAACCCAGTGCCAATGGTTGGTTATATAGTCACAAGGACTGCAGGGCTGTAAATGACAGAGGCCCACAAAACATGCCCTGGGGTAGGGAAGAGGCAAGAAAATTCAACACATGAGAAATTTTTCAAGAAGTCAATAAGAGGAGGGAAGTTGTACTCACTCTTTAAAAAAAAGGAAAACAAAAAAAGGACATGCCTAAAGCTCAGTATAAGGAATTATTAGCCACATGCAAATTCAAATTCAAAAAGGTTTCAGCTCACACCAGTCATGACCATCAGCAAAAAGTCTACAAACTATAAATGCTGAAGGGGTTTTAGAGAACTGTGTACCTTCTAGCTGCTGGTGGGATGTAAAGTCGTAACAGCACTAACGCAAACTGAACGGAGCTGCTTGAAAGGTAAAAATTGAGCTACCATATGATGCGGCATGGCACCTTTGGGCCTATAACCTAAGACCACCAGAATCAGAAACACAGAGGCAGGCAAATGTGCACTGCAGCAATATTGAAATAGCCAAGACATGGAGGCAAAGAAAAGGTCCATAAACAGGTGAATGGAAAAAGAAGAAGTGGTATATGGAAAGAATGGAATAGTAGCCTCGGGAAAAAAATGAACAATGCAGTTTTCAGGACTACAGTTGAGCCTAGAAATAATCATATAAGGTTAAGTAAGTCAAAAGGGTATGACAAATATCCTATGATATCATTTATACATGTTATCCTAAGATTGCTACCAATGAACATATTTCCACAGAAAAAGACACTCACAGACTTATGAAATAAACTAATGGTTAGCCAAAATGAAAGGTGGGAGGATTGGTAAATTAGGACTATGGGGTTAACATACATATACTAATATATGTTAAATGTATATAAACATATAACATATAAACTGTATAAATTATATAATCACCAATACCTTTAAAATATACATTCTGTTATCACATACATGGTAACAGGATCTGAAGATGAACAGACATTAGTAGGAATCATTGAGCAGATTCTGTACAGCCAGACCATCAAAACACTCTAATCAAATTTACTCCGATAAGAAATAGAAATTAAATTTAAAAACAAACGTAGGTAAGGAGACATAAACTTCTGGGGGCTTGTCCCAGCACATCCCACTCTAATTCACAACCTCGGAACACTACCTCGAGGAAGACTCTTTTGCCCTAGTAATAAGAGTTGAGAACGTAATTATGCTGCCGCCTTGTGGCTGTTTCCCACAGCAGCAGCTTTAAGCCCAGTGCTAATGGTTGCTTAATAGTCACAAGGACTGCAGGGCTCTAAATGACACCTGCCCTCAAAAATGCATTGGGGTAGGGAATAGGAAAGAAAATTCAACACATGAGAAATTTTTCAAGTAGTCAATATGAAGAGGGAAGTTGTACTCACACTTTAACAAAAAAAGGAAAAGAAGAAAAAGGATATGCCTAAAGCTCAGTATAAGGAATTATTAGCCCAATGCGTATCCAACCTCCAAAAAGGTTTCAGCTGACACCAGTCAAATGGATAACAGCAAAAAGTCTACAAACTATAAATGCTGAATGGGTTTTAGCCAACTCATACCTCCTCGCTGCTGGAGGGATGTAAAGTGGTAACAGCACTAATGAAAACTGAATGGAGCTGCTTGAAAAGGTAAAAATTCAGCTATCATATGATGCGGCAGAGCATCTTTTGGGCCTATAACCTAAGACCACCAGAATAGGAAAGACAGAGGCAGGCAAATGTGCACTGCAGCAATATTGAAATACCCAAGACATGGAAGCAAAAAAAAGGTCCATAAACAGATGACGGGAAAAAGAAGAAGTGGCATATGGACAGAATGGAATAGTAGCCTCGTGAAAAAAATGAACAATGCCGTTTTCAGGACTACAGTTGAGCCTAGAAATAATCATATAACGTTAAGTAAGTGAAAAGGGTATGACAAATATCCTATGATATCACTTATACATGTTATCCTAAGATTGCTACCAATGAACATATTTCCACAGAAAAACACACTCACAGACTTATCAAATAAACTAATGGTTAGCCAAAATGAAAGGTGGGAGGATGAGTAAATTAGGACTATGGGGTTAACATACATATACTAATGTATGTTAAATGTATATAAACATATAACAGATAAACTATATGAATTATATAATCACGAATACCTTTAAAATATACATTCTGTAATCACATACGTGGTAACAGGATGGAAAGATGAACAGAGATACGTATGAATCATTGAGCAGATTCTGTATAGCCAGACAATCTAAACACTCTAATCAAATTTACTCCGATAAGAAATAAAAATTAAATTTAAAAAACAAACATACGTAAGGAGACATAAACTTCTGGGGGCTTGTCCCAGCACATTCCACTCTAACTTACAACCTCGGAACACTACCTCCAGGAAGACTCAGTTGCCCTAGTAACAAGAGTTGAGAATGTAATAATGCTGCCGCCTTGTGGCTCTTTCCCACAACAGCAGCTTTAAACCCAGTGCCAACGGTTGCTTCTATAGTCACAAGGACTGCAGGGCTGTAAATGACACAGGCCCACAAAACATGCCCTGGTGTAGGGAATAGGCAAGAAAATTCAACACATGAGAAATTTTTCAAGAAGTCAATAAGAGGAGGGAAGTTGTACTCACTCTTTAAAAAAAAGGAAAACAAAAAAAGGACATGCCTAAAGCTCAGTATAAGGAATTATTAGCCACATGCAAATTCAAATTCAAAAAGGTTTAAGCTCACACCAGTCATAACCATCAGCAAAAAGTCTACAAACGATAAATGCTGAAGGGGTTTTAGAGAACTGTGTACCTTCAAGCTGCTGCTGGGATGTAACGTGGTAACAACACTAATGCAAACTGAATGGAGATGCTTGAAAAGGTAAAAATTGAGCTACCATATGATGCGGCATGGCACCTTTTGGGCCTATAACCTAAGACCACCAGAATCTGAAAAACACAGGCAGGCCAATGTGCACTGCAGCAATATTGAAATAGCCAAGACATGGAAGCAGAAAATAGGTCCATAAACAGATGAATGGACAAAGACGAAGTGGTATACGTACCAAATGTAATAGTAGCCTCGCGAAAAAAATGAACAATGCCATTTTCAGGACTACAGTTGAGCCTAGAAATAATCATATAAGGTTAAGTAAGTGAAAAGGGTATGACAAACATCCTATGATATCATTTATACATGTTATCCTAAGATTGCTACCAATGAACATATTTCCACAGAAAAACACACTCACAGACTTACCAAAGAAACTAATGGTTAGCCAAAATGAAAGGTGGGAGGATGGGTAAATTAGGACTATGGGGTTAACATACATATACTAATGTATGTTAAATGTATATAAACATATAACAGATAAACTATATGAATTATATAATCACCAATACCTTGAAAATATATATTTTGTGATCACATACATGGTAACAGGATCCGAAGATGAACAGACATATGTATGAATCATTGAGCAGATTCTGTACAGCCAGACAATCAAAACACTTTAATCAAATTTACTCCGATAAGAAGTAGAAAATCAATTTAAAAAACAAACATAAGTAAGGAGATATAAACTTCTGGGGGCTTGTCCCAGCACATTCCACTCTAGTTTACAACCTCGGAACACTACCTCCAGGAAGACTCTGCTGCCCTAGTAACAAGTGTTGAGAACGTAATAATGCTGCTGCCTTGTGGCTATTTCCCACAACAGCAGCTTTAAACCCAGTGCCCATGGTTGCTTATAGACTCACAAGGACTGCAGGGCTGTAAATGACACAGGCCCTCAAAAAATGCCCTGGGGTAGGGAATAGGCAAGAAAATTCAACACATGAGAAATTTTTCAAGAAGTCAATAAGAGGAGGGAGGTTGTACTCACTCTTTAAAAAAAAAGGAAAAGAAAAAAAGGGCATGCCTAAAGCTCAGTAAAGGAAATTATTAGCCATATGCAAATTCAAATTCAATAAGGTTTCAGCTCACACCAGTCATGACCAGCAGCAAAAAGTCTACAAACTATAAATGCTGAAGGGGTTTTAGAGAACTGTGTACCTTCTTGGTGCCGGTGGGATGTAAAGTGGTAAGAGCACTAACGAAAACTGAATGGAGCTGCTTGAAAAGGTAAAAATTGAGTTAACATATGATGCGGCAGGGCACCTTTTGGGCCTATAATATAAAACCACCAAAATCGGAAAGACAGATGCAGGCAAATATGCACTGCAACAATATTGAAATAGCCAAGACATGGAAGCAAAAAAAAGGTCCATAAACAAATGAATGGACAAAGATGAAGTGGTATACGTACCAAATGGAATAGTAGCCTCGGGAAAAAAAGGAACAATGCCGTTTTCACGACTACAGTTGAGCCTACAAATAATCATATAAGGTTAAGTAAGTCAAAAGGGTATGACAAATATCCTATGATATCATTTATACATGTTATCCTAAGATTGCTACCAATGAACCTATTTCCACAGAAAAAGACACTCACAGACTTATCAAGTAAACTAATGGTTAGCCAAAAGGAAAGGTGGGAGGATGGGTAAATTAGGACTATGGGGTTAATATACATATACTAATGTATGTTAAATGTATATAAACATATAACAGATAAATTATATGAATTATATAATCACCAATACCTTTAAAATATACATTCTGTAATCACATACATGGTAACAGGGTCCAAAGGTGAACAGACATAAGTATGAATCATTGAGCAGATTCTGTACAGCCAGACAATCAACACACTCTAATCAAATTTACTCCGATAAGAAATAGAAACTAAATTTAAAAAACAAACATAAGTAAGGAGACATAAACTTCTGGGGGCTTGTCCCTGCACATTCCACTCTAATTTACAACCTCGGAACCCTACCTCCAGGAAGACTCTTTTGCCCAAGTAACAAGAGTAGAGAACGTAATAATGCTGCCGCCTTGTGGCTGTTTCGCACAAGAGCAGCTTTAAACCCACTGCTAATGGTTGCTTAATAGTCCCAAGGAATGCAGGGCTCTAAATGACACCTGCCCTCAAAAAATGCCCTGGGGTAGGGAATAGGCAGGAAAATTCAACACATGAGAAATTTTTCAAGAAGTCAAGAGAGGAGGGAAGTTGTACCTACTCTTTAACAAAAAAAGGAAACGAAGAAAAAGGATATGGTTAAAGCTCAGTATAAGGAATTATTAGCCACATGCGTTTCCAACCTCCAAAAAGGTTTCAGCTCACACCAGTCAAATGGCCATTAGCAAAAAGTCTACAAACTATAAATGCTGAATGGGTTTTAGACAACTCATACCTACTAGCTGCTGGTGGGATGTAAAGTGGTAAAAGCACTAACAAGAACTGAATGGAGCTGCTTTACAAGGTAAAAATTGAGCTACCATATGATGCGGCAGGGCACCTTTGAGCCTATAAACGAAGACCACCAGGATCGGAAAGACAGAGGCAGGCAAATGTGCACTGCAGTAATATTGAAATAGCCAAGACATGAAAGCAAAATAAAAGGTCCATAAACATATGAATGGAAAAAGAAGAAGTGGTATATGGACAGAATGGAATAGTAAGCTCGGGAAAAAAATGAACAATGCCGTTTTCTGGACTACAGCTGAGCCTTGAAATAATCATATAAGGTTAAGTAAGTGAAAAGGGTATGACAAACAGCCTATGATATCATTTATACATGTTATCCTAAGATTGCTACCAATGAACATATTTCCACAGAAAAAGACACTCACAGACTTATCAAATAAACTAATGGTTAGCCAAAATGAAAGGTGGGAGGATGGGTAAATTAGGACTATGGGGTTAACATACATATACTAATGTATGTTAAATGTATATAAACATATAACATATAAATTACATGAATTATATCATCACCAATACCTTCAAAATATACATTTTGTGATCACATACATGGTAACAGTATCCGAAGATGAACAGACGTATGTATGAATCATTGAGCAGATTCTGTACAGCCAGACAATCAAAACACTCTAATCAAATTTACTCCGATAAGAAATAGAAATTAAATTTAAAAAACAAACATAAGTAAGGAGACATAAACTTCTGGGGGCTTGTCCCAGGACATTCCTCTCTAATTTACAACCTGGGAACACTACCTCCAGGAAGACTCTGTTGCCCTAATAACAAGAGTTGAGAATGTAATAATGCTGCCGTCTTGTGGCTCTTTCCCACAACAGCAGCTTTAAACCCAGTGCCAATGGTTGGTTATATAGTCACAAGGACTGCAGGGCTGTAAA
This sequence comes from Balaenoptera physalus, assembly GCF_965194825.1. Lineage (NCBI taxonomy): Eukaryota > Metazoa > Chordata > Mammalia > Artiodactyla > Balaenopteridae > Balaenoptera > Balaenoptera physalus. Next base: position 100,997 of record NW_028125543.1, read on the forward strand.
TGACAGAGGCCCACAAAACATGCCCTGGGGTAGGGAAGAGGCAAGAAAATTCAACACATGAGAAATGTTTCAAGAAGTCAATAAGAGGAGGGAAGTTGTACTCACTCTTTAAAAAAAAGGAAAACAAAAAAAGGACATGCCTAAAGCTCAGTATAAGGAATTATTAGCCACATGCAAATTCAAATTCAAAAAGGTTTCAGCTCACACCAGTCATGACCATCAGCAAAAAGTCTACAAACTATAAATGCTGAATGGGTTTTAGACAACTCATACCTACTAGCTGCTGGTGGGATGTAAAGTGGTAAAAGCACTAACAAGAACTGAATGGAGCTGCTTTACAAGGTAAAAATTGAGCTACCATATGATGCGGCAGGGCACCTTTGAGCCTATAAACGAAGACCACCAGGATCGGAAAGACAGAGGCAGGCAAATGTGCACTGCAGTAATATTGAAATAGCCAAGACATGAAAGCAAAAAAAAAGGTCCATAAACATATGAATGGAAAAAGAAGAAGTGGTATATGGACAGAATGGAATAGTAAGCTCGGGAAAAAAATGAACAATGCCGTTTTCTGGACTACAGTTGAGCCTTGAAATAATCATATAAGGTTAAGTAAGTGAAAAGGGTATGACAAACAGCCTATGATATCATTTATACATGTTACCTAAGATTGCTACCAATGAACATATTTCCACAGAAAAAGACACTCACAGACTTATCAAATAAACTAATGGTTAGCCAAAATGAAAGGTGGGAGGATGGGTAAATTAGGACTATGGGGTTAACATACATATACTAATATATGTTAAATGTATATAAACATATAACATATAAACTGTATAAATTATATAATCACCAATACCTTTAAAATATACATTCTGTTATCACATACATGGTAACAGGATCTGAAGATGAACAGACATTAGTAGGAATCATTGAGCAGATTCTGTACAGCCAGACCATCAAAACACTCTAATCAAATTTACTCCGATAAGAAATAGAAATTAAATTTAAAAACAAACGTAGGTAAGGAGACATAAACTTCTGGGGGCTTGTCCCAGCACATCCCACTCTAATTCACAACCTCGGAACACTACCTCGAGGAAGACTCTTTTGCCCTAGTAATAAGAGTTGAGAACGTAATTATGCTGCCGCCTTGTGGCTGTTTCCCACAGCAGCAGCTTTAAGCCCAGTGCTAATGGTTGCTTAATAGTCACAAGGACTGCAGGGCTCTAAATGACACCTGCCCTCAAAAATGCATTGGGGTAGGGAATAGGAAAGAAAATTCAACACATGAGAAATTTTTCAAGTAGTCAATATGAAGAGGGAAGTTGTACTCACACTTTAACAAAAAAAGGAAAAGAAGAAAAAGGATATGCCTAAAGCTCAGTATAAGGAATTATTAGCCCAATGCGTATCCAACCTCCAAAAAGGTTTCAGCTGACACCAGTCAAATGGATAACAGCAAAAAGTCTACAAACTATAAATGCTGAATGGGTTTTAGCCAACTCATACCTCCTCGCTGCTGGAGGGATGTAAAGTGGTAACAGCACTAACGAAAACTGAATGGAGCTGCTTGAAAAGGTAAAAATTCAGCTATCATATGATGCGGCAGAGCATCTTTTGGGCCTATAACCTAAGACCACCAGAATAGGAAAGACAGAGGCAGGCAAATGTGCACTGCAGCAATATTGAAATACCCAAGACATGGAAGCAAAAAAAAGGTCCATAAACAGATGACGGGAAAAAGAAGAAGTGGTATATGGACAGAATGGAATAGTAGCCTCGTGAAAAAAATGAACAATGCCGTTTTCAGGACTACAGTTGAGCCTAGAAATAATCATATAACGTTAAGTAAGTGAAAAGGGTATGACAAATATCCTATGATATCACTTATACATGTTATCCTAAGATTGCTACCAATGAACATATTTCCACAGAAAAACACACTCACAGACTTATCAAATAAACTAATGGTTAGCCAAAATGAAAGGTGGGAGGATGAGTAAATTAGGACTATGGGGTTAACATACATATACTAATGTATGTTAAATGTATATAAACATATAACAGATAAACTATATGAATTATATAATCACGAATACCTTTAAAATATACATTCTGTAATCACATACGTGGTAACAGGATGGAAAGATGAACAGAGATACGTATGAATCATTGAGCAGATTCTGTATAGCCAGACAATCTAAACACTCTAATCAAATTTACTCCGATAAGAAATAAAAATTAAATTTAAAAAACAAACATACGTAAGGAGACATAAACTTCTGGGGGCTTGTCCCAGCACATTCCACTCTAACTTACAACCTCGGAACACTACCTCCAGGAAGACTCAGTTGCCCTAGTAACAAGAGTTGAGAATGTAATAATGCTGCCGCCTTGTGGCTCTTTCCCACAACAGCAGCTTTAAACCCAGTGCCAACGGTTGCTTCTATAGTCACAAGGACTGCAGGGCTGTAAATGACACAGGCCCACAAAACATGCCCTGGTGTAGGGAATAGGCAAGAAAATTCAACACATGAGAAATTTTTCAAGAAGTCAATAAGAGGAGGGAAGTTGTACTCACTCTTTAAAAAAAAGGAAAACAAAAAAAGGACATGCCTAAAGCTCAGTATAAGGAATTATTAGCCACATGCAAATTCAAATTCAAAAAGGTTTCAGCTCACACCAGTCATAACCATCAGCAAAAAGTCTACAAACGATAAATGCTGAAGGGGTTTTAGAGAACTGTGTACCTTCAAGCTGCTGCTGGGATGTAACGTGGTAACAACACTAATGCAAACTGAATGGAGATGCTTGAAAAGGTAAAAATTGAGCTACCATATGATGCGGCATGGCACCTTTTGGGCCTATAACCTAAGACCACCAGAATCTGAAAAACACAGGCAGGCCAATGTGCACTGCAGCAATATTGAAATAGCCAAGACATGGAAGCAGAAAATAGGTCCATAAACAGATGAATGGACAAAGACGAAGTGGTATACGTACCAAATGTAATAGTAGCCTCGCGAAAAAAATGAACAATGCCATTTTCAGGACTACAGTTGAGCCTAGAAATAATCATATAAGGTTAAGTAAGTGAAAAGGGTATGACAAACATCCTATGATATCATTTATACATGTTATCCTAAGATTGCTACCAATGAACATATTTCCACAGAAAAACACACTCACAGACTTACCAAAGAAACTAATGGTTAGCCAAAATGAAAGGTGGGAGGATGGGTAAATTAGGACTATGGGGTTAACATACATATACTAATGTATGTTAAATGTATATAAACATATAACAGATAAACTATATTAATTATATAATCACCAATACCTTGAAAATATATATTTTGTGATCACATACATGGTAACAGGATCCGAAGATGAACAGACATATGTATGAATCATTGAGCAGATTCTGTACAGCCAGACAATCAAAACACTCTAATCAAATTTACTCCGACAAGAAGTATAAATTAAGTTTAAAAAACAAACATAAGTAAGGAGACATAAACTTCTGGGGCTTGTCCCAGCACATTCCACTCTAATTTACAACCTTGGAAAACTGCCTCAAGGTAGACTCAGTTGCCCTAGTAACAAGAGTTGAGAACGTAATAATGCTGCCGCCTTGTGGCTGTTTCCCACAACAGCAGCTTTAAACCCAGTGCCAATGGTTGCGTATATAGTCACAAGGACTGCAGGGCTCTAAATGACACAGGCCCTCAAAACATGCCCTGGCGTAGGCAATAGGCAAGAAAATTCAACATATGAGAAATTTTTCAAGAAGTCAATAAGAGGAGGGAAGTTGTACTCACTCTTTAAAAAAAAGGAAAAGAAAAAAAAGGACATGCCTAAAGCTCAGTATAAGGAATTATAAGCCACAAGCAAATTCAAATTCAAAAAGGTTTCAGTTCACACCAGTCATAACCATCAGCAAAAAGTCTACAAACGATAAATGCTGAGGGGGTTTTAGAGAATTGTGTACCTTCTGGCTGCTGGTGGGATGTAAAGTGGCAACAGCACTAACGCAAACTGAATGGAGCTGCTTGAAAAGGTAAAAATTGAGCTACCATATGATGCGGCAGGGCACCTTTTGGGCCTATAACCTAAGACCACCAGAATAGGAAAGACAGAGGCAGGCAAATGTGCACTGCAGCAATATTGAAAGAGCCAAGACATGGAAGCAAAAAAAAGGTCCATAAACAGATGACGGGAAAAAGAAGAAGTGGTATATGGACAGAATGGAATAGTAGCCTCGGGAAAAAAATGAACAATACAGTTTTCAGGACTACAGTTGAGCCTAGAACTAATCATATAACGATAAGTTAAGTCAAAAGGGTATGACAAATGTCCTATGATATCATTTATACATGTTATCCTAAGATTGCTACCAATGAACATATTTCCACAGAAAAAGACACTCACAGACTTATCAAATAAACTAATGGTTAGCCAAAATGAAGGGTGGGGGGATGGGTAAATTAGAACTATGGGGTTAACATAAATATACTAATGTAAGTTAAATGTACATAAACATATAACATATAAATGATATGAATTATATAATCACTAATCCCTTCAAAATATACATTCTGTAATCACATACATGGTAACAGGATCCGAAGATGAACAGACATATGTATGAATCATTGAGCAGATTCTGTACAGCCAGACAATCAAAACACTCTAATCAAATTTACTCCGATAAGAAGTAGAAAATAAATTTAAAAAACAAACATAAGTAAGGAGATATAAACTTCTGGGGGCTTGTCCCAGCACATTCCACTCTAGTTTACAACCTCGGAACACTACCTCCAGGAAGACTCTGCTGCCCTAGTAACAAGTGTTGAGAACGTAATAATGCTGCTGCCTTGTGGCTATTTCCCACAACAGCAGCTTTAAACCCAGTGCCAATGGTTGCTTATAGACTCACAAGGACTGCAGGGCTGTAAATGACACAGGCCCTCAAAAAATGCCCTGGGGTAGGGAATAGGCAAGAAAATTCAACACATGAGAAATTTTTCAAGAAGTCAATAAGAGGAGGGAGGTTGTACTCACTCTTTAAAAAAAAGAAAAGAAAAAAAGGGCATGCCTAAAGCTCAGTAAAGGAAATTATTAGCCATATGCAAATTCAAATTCAATAAGGTTTCAGCTCACACCAGTCATGACCAGCAGCAAAAAGTCTACAAACTATAAATGCTGAAGGGGTTTTAGAGAACTGTGTACCTTCTTGGTGCCGGTGGGATGTAAAGTGGTAAGAGCACTAACGAAAACTGAATGGAGCTGCTTGAAAAGGTAAAAATTGAGTTAACATATGATGCGGCAGGGCACCTTTTGGGCCTATAATATAAAACCACCAAAATCGGAAAGACAGATGCAGGCAAATATGCACTGCAACAATATTGAAATAGCCAAGACATGGAAGCAAAAAAAAGGTCCATAAACAAATGAATGGACAAAGATGAAGTGGTATACGTACCAAATGGAATAGTAGCCTCGGGAAAAAAAGGAACAATGCCGTTTTCACGACTACAGTTGAGCCTACAAATAATCATATAAGGTTAAGTAAGTCAAAAGGGTATGACAAATATCCTATGATATCATTTATACATGTTATCCTAAGATTGCTACCAATGAACCTATTTCCACAGAAAAAGACACTCACAGACTTATCAAGTAAACTAATGGTTAGCCAAAAGGAAAGGTGGGAGGATGGGTAAATTAGGACTATGGGGTTAATATACATATACTAATGTATGTTAAATGTATATAAACATATAACAGATAAATTATATGAATTATATAATCACCAATACCTTTAAAATATACATTCTGTAATCACATACATGGTAACAGGGTCCAAAGGTGAACAGACATAAGTATGAATCATTGAGCAGATTCTGTACAGCCAGACAATCAACACACTCTAATCAAATTTACTCCGATAAGAAATAGAAACTAAATTTAAAAAACAAACATAAGTAAGGAGACATAAACTTCTGGGGGCTTGTCCCTGCACATTCCACTCTAATTTACAACCTCGGAACCCTACCTCCAGGAAGACTCTTTTGCCCAAGTAACAAGAGTTGAGAACGTAATAATGCTGCCGCCTTGTGGCTGTTTCGCACAAGAGCAGCTTTAAACCCACTGCTAATGGTTGCTTAATAGTCCCAAGGAATGCAGGGCTCTAAATGACACCTGCCCTCAAAAAATGCCCTGGGGTAGGGAATAGGCAGGAAAATTCAACACATGAGAAATTTTTCAAGAAGTCAAGAGAGGAGGGAAGTTGTACCTACTCTTTAACAAAAAAAGGAAACGAAGAAAAAGGATATGGTTAAAGCTCAGTATAAGGAATTATTAGCCACATGCGTTTCCAACCTCCAAAAAGGTTTCAGCTCACACCAGTCAAATGGCCATTAGCAAAAAGTCTACAAACTATAAATGCTGAATGGGTTTTAGACAACTCATACCTACTAGCTGCTGGTGGGATGTAAAGTGGTAAAAGCACTAACAAGAACTGAATGGAGCTGCTTTACAAGGTAAAAATTGAGCTACCATATGATGCGGCAGGGCACCTTTGAGCCTATAAACGAAGACCACCAGGATCGGAAAGACAGAGGCAGGCAAATGTGCACTGCAGTAATATTGAAATAGCCAAGACATGAAAGCAAAATAAAAGGTCCATAAACATATGAATGGAAAAAGAAGAAGTGGTATATGGACAGAATGGAATAGTAAGCTCGGGAAAAAAATGAACAATGCTGTTTTCTGGACTACAGCTGAGCCTTGAAATAATCATATAAGGTTAAGTAAGTGAAAAGGGCATGACAAACAGCCTATGATATCATTTATACATGTTATCCTAAGATTGCTACCAATGAACATATTTCCACAGAAAAAGACACTCACAGACTTATCAAATAAACTAATGGTTAGCCAAAATGAAAGGTGGGAGGATGGGTAAATTAGGACTATGGGGTTAACATACATATACTAATGTATGTTAAATGTATATAAACATATAACATATAAATTACATGAATTATATCATCACCAATACCTTCAAAATATACATTTTGTGATCACATACATGGTAACAGTATCCGAAGATGAACAGACGTATGTATGAATCATTGAGCAGATTCTGTACAGCCAGACAATCAAAACACTCTAAGAAAATTTACTCCGATAAGAAATAGAAATTAAATTTAAAAAACAAACATAAGTAAGGAGACATAAACTTCTGGGGGCTTGTCCCAGGACATTCCTCTCTAATTTACAACCTGGGAACACTACCTCCAGGAAGACTCTGTTGCCCTAATAACAAGAGTTGAGAATGTAATAATGCTGCCGTCTTGTGGCTCTTTCCCACAACAGCAGCTTTAAACCCAGTGCCAATGGTTGGTTATATAGTCACAAGGACTGCAGGGCTGTAAATGACACAGGCCCACAAAACATGCCCTGGGGTAGGGAAGAGGCAAGAAAATTCAACACATGAGAAATGTTTCAAGAAGTCAATAAGAGGAGGGAAGTTGTACTCACTCTTTAAAAAAAAGGAAAACAAAAAAAGGACATGCCTAAAGCTCAGTATAAGGAATTATTAGCCACATGCAAATTCAAATTCAAAAAGGTTTCAGCTCACACCAGTCATGACCATCAGCAAAAAGTCTACAAACTATAAATGCTGAAGGGGTTTTAGAGAACTGTGTACCTTCTAGCTGCTGGTGGGATGTAAAGTCGTAACAGCACTAACGCAAACTGAACGGAGCTGCTTGAAAGGTAAAAATTGAGCTACCATATGATGCGGCATGGCACCTTTGGGCCTATAACCTAAGACCACCAGAATCAGAAACACAGAGGCAGGCAAATGTGCACTGCAGCAATATTGAAATAGCCAAGACATGGAAGCAAAGAAAAGGTCCATAAACAGGTGAATGGAAAAAGAAGAAGTGGTATATGGAAAGAATGGAATAGTAGCCTCGGGAAAAAAATGAACAATGCAGTTTTCAGGACTACAGTTGAGCCTAGAAATAATCATATAAGGTTAAGTAAGTCAAAAGGGTATGACAAATATCCTATGATATCATTTATACATGTTATCCTAAGATTGCTACCAATGAACATATTTCCACAGAAAAAGACACTCACAGACTTGTGAAATAAACTAATGGTTAGCCAAAATGAAAGGTGGGAGGATTGGTAAATTAGGACTATGGGGTTAACATACATATACTAATATATGTTAAATGTATATAAACATATAACATATAAACTGTATAAATTATATAATCACCAATACCTTTAAAATATACATTCTGTTATCACATACATGGTAACAGGATCTGAAGATGAACAGACATTAGTAGGAATCATTGAGCAGATTCTGTACAGCCAGACCATCAAAACACTCTAATCAAATTTACTCCGATAAGAAATAGAAATTAAATTTAAAAACAAACATAGGTAAGGAGACATAAACTTCTGGGGGCTTGTCCCAGCACATCCCACTCTAATTCACAACCTCGGAACACTACCTCGAGGAAGACTCTTTTGCCCTAGTAATAAGAGTTGAGAACGTAATTATGCTGCCGCCTTGTGGCTGTTTCCCACAGCAGCAGCTTTAAGCCCAGTGCTAATGGTTGCTTAATAGTCACAAGGACTGCAGGGCTCTAAATGACACCTGCCCTCAAAAATGCATTGGGGTAGGGAATAGGAAAGAAAATTCAACACATGAGAAATTTTTCAAGTAGTCAATATGAAGAGGGAAGTTGTACTCACACTTTAACAAAAAAAGGAAAAGAAGAAAAAGGATATGCCTAAAGCTCAGTATAAGGAATTATTAGCCCAATGCGTATCCAACCTCCAAAAAGGTTTCAGCTGACACCAGTCAAATGGATAACAGCAAAAAGTCTACAAACTATAAATGCTGAATGGGTTTTAGCCAACTCATACCTCCTCGCTGCTGGAGGGATGTAAAGTGGTAACAGCACTAACGAAAACTGAATGGAGCTGCTTGAAAAGGTAAAAATTCAGCTATCATATGATGCGGCAGAGCATCTTTTGGGCCTATAACCTAAGACCACCAGAATAGGAAAGACAGAGGCAGGCAAATGTGCACTGCAGCAATATTGAAATACCCAAGATATGGAAGCAAAAAAAAGGTCCATAAACAGATGACGGGAAAAAGAAGAAGTGGTATATGGACAGAATGGAATAGTAGCCTCGTGAAAAAAATGAACAATGCCGTTTTCAGGACTACAGTTGAGCCTAGAAATAATCATATAACGTTAAGTAAGTGAAAAGGGTATGACAAATATCCTATGATATCACTTATACATGTTATCCTAAGATTGCTACCAATGAACATATTTCCACAGAAAAACACACTCACAGACTTATCAAATAAACTAATGGTTAGCCAAAATGAAAGGTGGGAGGATGAGTAAATTAGGACTATGGGGTTAACATACATATACTAATGTATGTTAAATGTATATAAACATATAACAGATAAACTATATGAATTATATAATCACGAATACCTTTAAAATATACATTCTGTAATCACATACGTGGTAACAGGATGGAAAGATGAACAGAGATACGTATGAATCATTGAGCAGATTCTGTATAGCCAGACAATCTAAACACTCTAATCAAATTTACTCCGATAAGAAATAAAAATTAAATTTAAAAAACAAACATACGTAAGGAGACATAAACTTCTGGGGGCTTGTCCCAGCACATTCCACTCTAACTTACAACCTCGGAACACTACCTCCAGGAAGACTCAGTTGCCCTAGTAACAAGAGTTGAGAATGTAATAATGCTGCCGCCTTGTGGCTCTTTCCCACAACAGCAGCTTTAAACCCAGTGCCAATGGTTGCTTCTATAGTCACAAGGACTGCAGGGCTGTAAATGACACAGGCCCACAAAACATGCCCTGGTGTAGGGAATAGGCAAGAAAATTCAACACATGAGAAATTTTTCAAGAAGTCAATAAGAGGAGGGAAGTTGTACTCACTCTTTAAAAAAAAGGAAAACAAAAAAAGGACATGCCTAAAGCTCAGTATAAGGAATTATTAGCCACATGCAAATTCAAATTCAAAAAGGTTTCAGCTCACACCAGTCATAACCATCAGCAAAAAGTCTACAAACGATAAATGCTGAAGGGGTTTTAGAGAACTGTGTACCTTCAAGCTGCTGCTGGGATGTAACGTGGTAACAACACTAATGCAAACTGAATGGAGATGCTTGAAAAGGTAAAAATTGAGCTACCATATGATGCGGCATGGCACCTTTTGGGCCTATAACCTAAGACCACCAGAATCTGAAAAACACAGGCAGGCCAATGTGCACTGCAGCAATATTGAAATAGCCAAGACATGGAAGCAGAAAATAGGTCCATAAACAGATGAATGGACAAAGACGAAGTGGTATACGTACCAAATGTAATAGTAGCCTCGCGAAAAAAATGAACAATGCCATTTTCAGGACTACAGTTGAGCCTAGAAATAATCATATAAGGTTAAGTAAGTGAAAAGGGTATGACAAACATCCTATGATATCATTTATACATGTTATCCTAAGATTGCTACCAATGAACATATTTCCACAGAAAAACACACTCACAGACTTACCAAAGAAACTAATGGTTAGCCAAAATGAAAGGTGGGAGGATGGGTAAATTAGGACTATGGGGTTAACATACATATACTAATGTATGTTAAATGTATATAAACATATAACAGATAAACTATATTAATTATATAATCACCAATACCTTGAAAATATATATTTTGTGATCACATACATGGTAACAGGATCCGAAGATGAACAGACATATGTATGAATCATTGAGCAGATTCTGTACAGCCAGACAATCAAAACACTCTAATCAAATTTACTCCGACAAGAAGTATAAATTAAGTTTAAAAAACAAACATAAGTAAGGAGACATAAACTTCTGGGGCTTGTCCCAGCACATTCCACTCTAATTTACAACCTTGGAAAACTGCCTCAAGGTAGACTCAGTTGCCCTAGTAACAAGAGTTGAGAACGTAATAATGCTGCCGCCTTGTGGCTGTTTCCCACAACAGCAGCTTTAAACCCAGTGCCAATGGTTGCTTATATAGTCACAAGGACTGCAGGGCTCTAAATGACACAGGCCCTCAAAACATGCCCTGGCGTAGGCAATAGGCAAGAAAATTCAACATATGAGAAATTTTTCAAGAAGTCAATAAGAGGAGGGAAGTTGTACTCACTCTTTAAAAAAAAGGAAAAGAAAAAAAAGGACATGCCTAAAGCTCAGTATAAGGAATTATAAGCCACAAGCAAATTCAAATTCAAAAAGGTTTCAGTTCACACCAGTCATAACCATCAGCAAAAAGTCTACAAACGATAAATGCTGAGGGGGTTTTAGAGAATTGTGTACCTTCTGGCTGCTGGTGGGATGTAAAGTGGCAACAGCACTAACGCAAACTGAATGGAGCTGCTTGAAAAGGTAAAAATTGAGCTACCATATGATGCGGCAGGGCACCTTTTGGGCCTATAACCTAAGACCACCAGAATAGGAAAGACAGAGGCAGGCAAATGTGCACTGCAGCAATATTGAAAGAGCCAAGACATGGAAGCAAAAAAAAGGTCCATAAACAGATGACGGGAAAAAGAAGAAGTGGTATATGGACAGAATGGAATAGTAGCCTCGGGAAAAAAATGAACAATACAGTTTTCAGGACTACAGTTGAGCCTAGAACTAATCATATAACGATAAGTTAAGTCAAAAGGGTATGACAAATGTCCTATGATATCATTTATACATGTTATCCTAAGATTGCTACCAATGAACATATTTCCACAGAAAAAGACACTCACAGACTTATCAAATAAACTAATGGTTAGCCAAAATGAAGGGTGGGGGGATGGGTAAATTAGAACTATGGGGTTAACATAAATATACTAATGTAAGTTAAATGTACATAAACATATAACATATAAATGATATGAATTATATAATCACTAATCCCTTCAAAATATACATTCTGTAATCACATACATGGTAACAGGATCCGAAGATGAACAGACATATGTATGAATCATTGAGCAGATTCTGTACAGCCAGACAATCAAAACACTCTAATCAAATTTACTCCGATAAGAAGTAGAAAATAAATTTAAAAAACAAACATAAGTAAGGAGATATAAACTTCTGGGGGCTTGTCCCAGCACATTCCACTCTAGTTTACAACCTCGGAACACTACCTCCAGGAAGACTCTGCTGCCCTAGTAACAAGTGTTGAGAACGTAATAATGCTGCTGCCTTGTGGCTATTTCCCACAACAGCAGCTTTAAACCCAGTGCCAATGGTTGCTTATAGACTCACAAGGACTGCAGGGCTGTAAATGACACAGGCCCTCAAAAAATGCCCTGGGGTAGGGAATAGGCAAGAAAATTCAACACATGAGAAATTTTTCAAGAAGTCAATAAGAGGAGGGAGGTTGTACTCACTCTTTAAAAAAAAAGGAAAAGAAAAAAAGGGCATGCCTAAAGCTCAGTAAAGGAAATTATTAGCCATATGCAAATTCAAATTCAATAAGGTTTCAGCTCACACCAGTCATGACCAGCAGCAAAAAGTCTACAAACTATAAATGCTGAAGGGGTTTTAGAGAACTGTGTACCTTCTTGGTGCCGGTGGGATGTAAAGTGGTAAGAGCACTAACGAAAACTGAATGGAGCTGCTTGAAAAGGTAAAAATTGAGTTAACATATGATGCGGCAGGGCACCTTTTGGGCCTATAATATAAAACCACCAAAATCGGAAAGACAGATGCAGGCAAATATGCACTGCAACAATATTGAAATAGCCAAGACATGGAAGCAAAAAAAAGGTCCATAAACAAATGAATGGACAAAGATGAAGTGGTATACGTACCAAATGGAATAGTAGCCTCGGGAAAAAAAGGAACAATGCCGTTTTCACGACTACAGTTGAGCCTACAAATAATCATATAAGGTTAAGTAAGTCAAAAGGGTATGACAAATATCCTATGATATCATTTATACATGTTATCCTAAGATTGCTACCAATGAACCTATTTCCACAGAAAAAGACACTCACAGACTTATCAAGTAAACTAATGGTTAGCCAAAAGGAAAGGTGGGAGGATGGGTAAATTAGGACTATGGGGTTAATATACATATACTAATGTATGTTAAATGTATATAAACATATAACAGATAAATTATATGAATTATATAATCACCAATACCTTTAAAATATACATTCTGTAATCACATACATGGTAACAGGGTCCAAAGGTGAACAGACATAAGTATGAATCATTGAGCAGATTCTGTACAGCCAGACAATCAACACACTCTAATCAAATTTACTCCGATAAGAAATAGAAACTAAATTTAAAAAACAAACATAAGTAAGGAGACATAAACTTCTGGGGGCTTGTCCCTGCACATTCCACTCTAATTTACAACCTCGGAACCCTACCTCCAGGAAGACTCTTTTGCCCAAGTAACAAGAGTAGAGAACGTAATAATGCTGCCGCCTTGTGGCTGTTTCGCACAAGAGCAGCTTTAAACCCACTGCTAATGGTTGCTTAATAGTCCCAAGGAATGCAGGGCTCTAAATGACACCTGCCCTCAAAAAATGCCCTGGGGTAGGGAATAGGCAGGAAAATTCAACACATGAGAAATTTTTCAAGAAGTCAAGAGAGGAGGGAAGTTGTACCTACTCTTTAACAAAAAAAGGAAACGAAGAAAAAGGATATGGTTAAAGCTCAGTATAAGGAATTATTAGCCACATGCGTTTCCAACCTCCAAAAAGGTTTCAGCTCACACCAGTCAAATGGCCATTAGCAAAAAGTCTACAAACTATAAATGCTGAATGGGTTTTAGACAACTCATACCTACTAGCTGCTGGTGGGATGTAAAGTGGTAAAAGCACTAACAAGAACTGAATGGAGCTGCTTTACAAGGTAAAAATTGAGCTACCATATGATGCGGCAGGGCACCTTTGAGCCTATAAACGAAGACCACCAGGATCGGAAAGACAGAGGCAGGCAAATGTGCACTGCAGTAATATTGAAATAGCCAAGACATGAAAGCAAAATAAAAGGTCCATAAACATATGAATGGAAAAAGAAGAAGTGGTATATGGACAGAATGGAATAGTAAGCTCGGGAAAAAAATGAACAATGCCGTTTTCTGGACTACAGCTGAGCCTTGAAATAATCATATAAGGTTAAGTAAGTGAAAAGGGTATGACAAACAGCCTATGATATCATTTATACATGTTATCCTAAGATTGCTACCAATGAACATATTTCCACAGAAAAAGACACTCACAGACTTATCAAATAAACTAATGGTTAGCCAAAATGAAAGGTGGGAGGATGGGTAAATTAGGACTATGGGGTTAACATACATATACTAATGTATGTTAAATGTATATAAACATATAACATATAAATTACATGAATTATATCATCACCAATACCTTCAAAATATACATTTTGTGATCACATACATGGTAACAGTATCCGAAGATGAACAGACGTATGTATGAATCATTGAGCAGATTCTGTACAGCCAGACAATCAAAACACTCTAAGAAAATTTACTCCGATAAGAAATAGAAATTAAATTTAAAAAACAAACATAAGTAAGGAGACATAAACTTCTGGGGGCTTGTCCCAGGACATTCCTCTCTAATTTACAACCTGGGAACACTACCTCCAGGAAGACTCTGTTGCCCTAATAACAAGAGTTGAGAATGTAATAATGCTGCCGTCTTGTGGCTCTTTCCCACAACAGCAGCTTTAAACCCAGTGCCAATGGTTGGTTATATAGTCACAAGGACTGCAGGGCTGTAAATGACACAGGCCCACAAAACATGCCCTGGGGTAGGGAAGAGGCAAGAAAATTCAACACATGAGAAATGTTTCAAGAAGTCAATAAGAGGAGGGAAGTTGTACTCACTCTTTAAAAAAAAGGAAAACAAAAAAAGGACATGCCTAAAGCTCAGTATAAGGAATTATTAGCCACATGCAAATTCAAATTCAAAAAGGTTTCAGCTCACACCAGTCATGACCATCAGCAAAAAGTCTACAAACTATAAATGCTGAAGGGGTTTTAGAGAACTGTGTACCTTCTAGCTGCTGGTGGGATGTAAAGTCGTAACAGCACTAACGCAAACTGAACGGAGCTGCTTGAAAGGTAAAAATTGAGCTACCATATGATGCGGCATGGCACCTTTGGGCCTATAACCTAAGACCACCAGAATCAGAAACACAGAGGCAGGCAAATGTGCACTGCAGCAATATTGAAATAGCCAAGACATGGAAGCAAAGAAAAGGTCCATAAACAGGTGAATGGAAAAAGAAGAAGTGGTATATGGAAAGAATGGAATAGTAGCCTCGGGAAAAAAATGAACAATGCAGTTTTCAGGACTACAGTTGAGCCTAGAAATAATCATATAAGGTTAAGTAAGTCAAAAGGGTATGACAAATATCCTATGATATCATTTATACATGTTATCCTAAGATTGCTACCAATGAACATATTTCCACAGAAAAAGACACTCACAGACTTATGAAATAAACTAATGGTTAGCCAAAATGAAAGGTGGGAGGATTGGTAAATTAGGACTATGGGGTTAACATACATATACTAATATATGTTAAATGTATATAAACATATAACATATAAACTGTATAAATTATATAATCACCAATACCTTTAAAATATACATTCTGTTATCACATACATGGTAACAGGATCTGAAGATGAACAGACATTAGTAGGAATCATTGAGCAGATTCTGTACAGCCAGACCATCAAAACACTCTAATCAAATTTACTCCGATAAGAAATAGAAATTAAATTTAAAAACAAACATAGGTAAGGAGACATAAACTTCTGGGGGGCTTGTCCCAGCACATCCCACTCTAATTCACAACCTCGGAACACTACCTCGAGGAAGACTCTTTTGCCCTAGTAATAAGAGTTGAGAACGTAATTATGCTGCCGCCTTGTGGCTGTTTCCCACAGCAGCAGCTTTAAGCCCAGTGCTAATGGTTGCTTAATAGTCACAAGGACTGCAGGGCTCTAAATGACACCTGCCCTCAAAAATGCATTGGGGTAGGGAATAGGAAAGAAAATTCAACACATGAGAAATTTTTCAAGTAGTCAATATGAAGAGGGAAGTTGTACTCACACTTTAACAAAAAAAGGAAAAGAAGAAAAAGGATATGCCTAAAGCTCAGTATAAGGAATTATTAGCCCAATGCGTATCCAACCTCCAAAAAGGTTTCAGCTGACACCAGTCAAATGGATAACAGCAAAAAGTCTACAAACTATAAATGCTGAATGGGTTTTAGCCAACTCATACCTCCTCGCTGCTGGAGGGATGTAAAGTGGTAACAGCACTAACGAAAACTGAATGGAGCTGCTTGAAAAGGTAAAAATTCAGCTATCATATGATGCGGCAGAGCATCTTTTGGGCCTATAACCTAAGACCACCAGAATAGGAAAGACAGAGGCAGGCAAATGTGCACTGCAGCAATATTGAAATACCCAAGACATGGAAGCAAAAAAAAGGTCCATAAACAGATGACGGGAAAAAGAAGAAGTGGTATATGGACAGAATGGAATAGTAGCCTCGTGAAAAAAATGAACAATGCCGTTTTCAGGACTACAGTTGAGCCTAGAAATAATCATATAACGTTAAGTAAGTGAAAAGGGTATGACAAATATCCTATGATATCACTTATACATGTTATCCTAAGATTGCTACCAATGAACATATTTCCACAGAAAAACACACTCACAGACTTATCAAATAAACTAATGGTTAGCCAAAATGAAAGGTGGGAGGATGAGTAAATTAGGACTATGGGGTTAACATACATATACTAATGTATGTTAAATGTATATAAACATATAACAGATAAACTATATGAATTATATAATCACGAATACCTTTAAAATATACATTCTGTAATCACATACGTGGTAACAGGATGGAAAGATGAACAGAGATACGTATGAATCATTGAGCAGATTCTGTATAGCCAGACAATCTAAACACTCTAATCAAATTTACTCCGATAAGAAATAAAAATTAAATTTAAAAAACAAACATACGTAAGGAGACATAAACTTCTGGGGGCTTGTCCCAGCACATTCCACTCTAACTTACAACCTCGGAACACTACCTGCAGGAAGACTCAGTTGCCCTAGTAACAAGAGTTGAGAATGTAATAATGCTGCCGCCTTGTGGCTCTTTCCCACAACAGCAGCTTTAAACCCAGTGCCAACGGTTGCTTCTATAGTCACAAGGACTGCAGGGCTGTAAATGACACAGGCCCACAAAACATGCCCTGGTGTAGGGAATAGGCAAGAAAATTCAACACATGAGAAATTTTTCAAGAAGTCAATAAGAGGAGGGAAGTTGTACTCACTCTTTAAAAAAAAGGAAAACAAAAAAAGGACATGCCTAAAGCTCAGTATAAGGAATTATTAGCCACATGCAAATTCAAATTCAAAAAGGTTTCAGCTCACACCAGTCATAACCATCAGCAAAAAGTCTACAAACGATAAATGCTGAAGGGGTTTTAGAGAACTGTGTACCTTCAAGCTGCTGCTGGGATGTAACGTGGTAACAACACTAATGCAAACTGAATGGAGATGCTTGAAAAGGTAAAAATTGAGCTACCATATGATGCGGCATGGCACCTTTTGGGCCTATAACCTAAGACCACCAGAATCTGAAAAACACAGGCAGGCCAATGTGCACTGCAGCAATATTGAAATAGCCAAGACATGGAAGCAGAAAATAGGTCCATAAACAGATGAATGGACAAAGACGAAGTGGTATACGTACCAAATGTAATAGTAGCCTCGCGAAAAAAATGAACAATGCCATTTTCAGGACTACAGTTGAGCCTAGAAATAATCATATAAGGTTAAGTAAGTGAAAAGGGTATGACAAACATCCTATGATATCATTTATACATGTTATCCTAAGATTGCTACCAATGAACATATTTCCACAGAAAAACACACTCACAGACTTACCAAAGAAACTAATGGTTAGCCAAAATGAAAGGTGGGAGGATGGGTAAATTAGGACTATGGGGTTAACATACATATACTAATGTATGTTAAATGTATATAAACATATAACAGATAAACTATATTAATTATATAATCACCAATACCTTGAAAATATATATTTTGTGATCACATACATGGTAACAGGATCCGAAGATGAACAGCCATATGTATGAATCATTGAGCAGATTCTGTACAGCCAGACAATCAAAACACTCTAATCAAATTTACTCCGACAAGAAGTATAAATTAAGTTTAAAAAACAAACATAAGTAAGGAGACATAAACTTCTGGGGCTTGTCCCAGCACATTCCACTCTAATTTACAACCTTGGAAAACTGCCTCAAGGTAGACTCAGTTGCCCTAGTAACAAGAGTTGAGAACGTAATAATGCTGCCGCCTTGTGGCTGTTTCCCACAACAGCAGCTTTAAACCCAGTGCCAATGGTTGCTTATATAGTCACAAGGACTGCAGGGCTCTAAATGACACAGGCCCTCAAAACATGCCCTGGCGTAGGCAATAGGCAAGAAAATTCAACATATGAGAAATTTTTCAAGAAGTCAATAAGAGGAGGGAAGTTGTACTCACTCTTTAAAAAAAAGGAAAAGAAAAAAAAGGACATGCCTAAAGCTCAGTATAAGGAATTATAAGCCACAAGCAAATTCAAATTCAAAAAGGTTTCAGTTCACACCAGTCATAACCATCAGCAAAAAGTCTACAAACGATAAATGCTGAGGGGGTTTTAGAGAATTGTGTACCTTCTGGCTGCTGGTGGGATGTAAAGTGGCAACAGCACTAACGCAAACTGAATGGAGCTGCTTGAAAAGGTAAAAATTGAGCTACCATATGATGCGGCAGGGCACCTTTTGGGCCTATAACCTAAGACCACCAGAATAGGAAAGACAGAGGCAGGCAAATGTGCACTGCAGCAATATTGAAAGAGCCAAGACATGGAAGCAAAAAAAAGGTCCATAAACAGATGACGGGAAAAAGAAGAAGTGGTATATGGACAGAATGGAATAGTAGCCTCGGGAAAAAAATGAACAATACAGTTTTCAGGACTACAGTTGAGCCTAGACCTAATCATATAACGATAAGTTAAGTCAAAAGGGTATGACAAATGTCCTATGATATCATTTATACATGTTATCCTAAGATTGCTACCAATGAACATATTTCCACAGAAAAAGACACTCACAGACTTATCAAATAAACTAATGGTTAGCCAAAATGAAGGGTGGGGGGATGGGTAAATTAGAACTATGGGGTTAACATAAATATACTAATGTAAGTTAAATGTACATAAACATATAACATATAAATGATATGAATTATATAATCACTAATCCCTTCAAAATATACATTCTGTAATCACATACATGGTAACAGGATCCGAAGATGAACAGACATATGTATGAATCATTGAGCAGATTCTGTACAGCCAGACAATCAAAACACTCTAATCAAATTTACTCCGATAAGAAGTAGAAAATAAATTTAAAAAACAAACATAAGTAAGGAGATATAAACTTCTGGGGGCTTGTCCCAGCACATTCCACTCTAGTTTACAACCTCGGAACACTACCTCCAGGAAGACTCTGCTGCCCTAGTAACAAGTGTTGAGAACGTAATAATGCTGCTGCCTTGTGGCTATTTCCCACAACAGCAGCTTTAAACCCAGTGCCAATGGTTGCTTATAGACTCACAAGGACTGCAGGGCTGTAAATGACACAGGCCCTCAAAAAATGCCCTGGGGTAGGGAATAGGCAAGAAAATTCAACACATGAGAAATTTTTCAAGAAGTCAATAAGAGGAGGGAGGTTGTACTCATTCTTTAAAAAAAAAGGAAAAGAAAAAAAGGGCATGCCTAAAGCTCAGTAAAGGAAATTATTAGCCATATGCAAATTCAAATTCAATAAGGTTTCAGCTCACACCAGTCATGACCAGCAGCAAAAAGTCTACAAACTATAAATGCTGAAGGGGTTTTAGAGAACTGTGTACCTTCTTGGTGCCGGTGGGATGTAAAGTGGTAAGAGCACTAACGAAAACTGAATGGAGCTGCTTGAAAAGGTAAAAATTGAGTTAACATATGATGCGGCAGGGCACCTTTTGGGCCTATAATATAAAACCACCAAAATCGGAAAGACAGATGCAGGCAAATATGCACTGCAACAATATTGAAATAGCCAAGACATGGAAGCAAAAAAAAGGTCCATAAACAAATGAATGGACAAAGATGAAGTGGTATACGTACCAAATGGAATAGTAGCCTCGGGAAAAAAAGGAACAATGCCGTTTTCACGACTACAGTTGAGCCTACAAATAATCATATAAGGTTAAGTAAGTCAAAAGGGTATGACAAATATCCTATGATATCATTTATACATGTTATCCTAAGATTGCTACCAATGAACCTATTTCCACAGAAAAAGACACTCACAGACTTATCAAGTAAACTAATGGTTAGCCAAAAGGAAAGGTGGGAGGATGGGTAAATTAGGACTATGGGGTTAATATACATATACTAATGTATGTTAAATGTATATAAACATATAACAGATAAATTATATGAATTATATAATCACCAATACCTTTAAAATATACATTCTGTAATCACATACATGGTAACAGGGTCCAAAGGTGAACAGACATAAGTATGAATCATTGAGCAGATTCTGTACAGCCAGACAATCAACACACTCTAATCAAATTTACTCCGATAAGAAATAGAAACTAAATTTAAAAAACAAACATAAGTAAGGAGACATAAACTTCTGGGGGCTTGTCCCTGCACATTCCACTCTAATTTACAACCTCGGAACCCTACCTCCAGGAAGACTCTTTTGCCCAAGTAACAAGAGTAGAGAACGTAATAATGCTGCCGCCTTGTGGCTGTTTCGCACAAGAGCAGCTTTAAACCCACTGCTAATGGTTGCTTAATAGTCCCAAGGAATGCAGGGCTCTAAATGACACCTGCCCTCAAAAAATGCCCTGGGGTAGGGAATAGGCAGGAAAATTCAACACATGAGAAATTTTTCAAGAAGTCAAGAGAGGAGGGAAGTTGTACCTACTCTTTAACAAAAAAAGGAAACGAAGAAAAAGGATATGGTTAAAGCTCAGTATAAGGAATTATTAGCCACATGCGTTTCCAACCTCCAAAAAGGTTTCAGCTCACACCAGTCAAATGGCCATTAGCAAAAAGTCTACAAACTATAAATGCTGAATGGGTTTTAGACAACTCATACCTACTAGCTGCTGGTGGGATGTAAAGTGGTAAAAGCACTAACAAGAACTGAATGGAGCTGCTTTACAAGGTAAAAATTGAGCTACCATATGATGCGGCAGGGCACCTTTGAGCCTATAAACGAAGACCACCAGGATCGGAAAGACAGAGGCAGGCAAATGTGCACTGCAGTAATATTGAAATAGCCAAGACATGAAAGCAAAAAAAAAGGTCCATAAACATATGAATGGAAAAAGAAGAAGTGGTATATGGACAGAATGGAATAGTAAGCTCGGGAAAAAAATGAACAATGCCGTTTTCTGGACTACAGCTGAGCCTTGAAATAATCATATAAGGTTAAGTAAGTGAAAAGGGTATGACAAACAGCCTATGATATCATTTATACATGTTATCCTAAGATTGCTACCAATGAACATATTTCCACAGAAAAAGACACTCACAGACTTATCAAATAAACTAATGGTTAGCCAAAATGAAAGGTGGGAGGATGGGTAAATTAGGACTATGGGGTTAACATACATATACTAATGTATGTTAAATGTATATAAACATATAACATATAAATTACATGAATTATATCATCACCAATACCTTCAAAATATACATTTTGTGATCACATACATGGTAACAGTATCCGAAGATGAACAGACGTATGTATGAATCATTGAGCAGATTCTGTACAGCCAGACAATCAAAACACTCTAATCAAATTTACTCCGATAAGAAATAGAAATTAAATTTAAAAAACAAACATAAGTAAGGAGACATAAACTTCTGGGGGCTTGTCCCAGGACATTCCTCTCTAATTTACAACCTGGGAACACTACCTCCAGGAAGACTCTGTTGCCCTAATAACAAGAGTTGAGAATGTAATAATGCTGCCGTCTTGTGGCTCTTTCCCACAACAGCAGCTTTAAACCCAGTGCCAATGGTTGGTTATATAGTCACAAGGACTGCAGGGCTGTAAATGACACAGGCCCACAAAACATGCCCTGGGGTAGGGAAGAGTCAAGAAAATTCAACACATGAGAAATTTTTCAAGAAGTCAATAAGAGGAGGGAAGTTGTACTCACTCTTTAAAAAAAAGGAAAACAAAAAAAGGACATGCCTAAAGCTCAGTATAAGGAATTATTAGCCACATGCAAATTCAAATTCAAAAAGGTTTCAGCTCACACCAGTCATGACCATCAGCAAAAAGTCTACAAACTATAAATGCTGAAGGGGTTTTAGAGAACTGTGTACCTTCTAGTTGCTGGTGGGATGTAAAGTGGCAACAGCACTAACGCAAACTGAATGGAGCTGCTTGAAAAGGTAAAAATTGAGCTACCATATGATGCGGCAGGGCACCTTTAGGGCCTATAACCTAAGACCACCAGAATCGGAAAGACAGAGGCAGGTAAATGTGCACTGCAGCAACATTGAAATAGCCAAGACATGGAAGGAAAAAAAAAGGTCCATAAACAGATGTATGGACAAAGACGAAGTGGTATATGGACAGAATGGAATAGTAGGCTCGTGAAAAAAATGAACAATGCCGTTTTCAGGACTACAGTTGAGCCTAGAAATAATCATATAACGTTAAGTAAGTGAAAAGGGTATGACAAATATCCTATGATGTCATTTATATATTTTATCGTAAAATTGCTACCAATGAACATATTTCCACAGAAAAAGACACTCACAGACTTATCAAATAAACTAATGGTTAGCCAAAATGAAAGGTGGGAGGATGGGTAAATTAGGACTATGGGGTTAACATACATATACTAATGTATGTTAAATGTATATAAACATATAACATATAAAGTATATGAATTATATAATCACGAATACCTTTAAAATATATATTCTGTAATCACATACATGGTAACAGGATCCGAAGATGAAGAAACATAAATATGAATCAATGAGCAGATTCTGTACAGCCAGAAAATCAAAACACTCTAATCAGATTTACTCCGATAAGAAATAGAAATTAAATTTAAAAAACAAACATAAGTAAGGAGAGATAAACTTCTGGGGGCTTGTCCCAGCACATTCCACTCTAATTTCCAACCTTGGAACACTACCTCCAGGAAGAGTCTTTTGCCCCATTAACAAGAGTTGAGGACGTAATAATGCTGCCGCCATGTGGCTGTTTCCCACAACAGCAGCTTTAAACCCAGTGCCAATGGTTGCTTATATAGTCACAAGGACTGCAGGGCTCTAAATGACACAGGCCCTCAAAACATGCCCTGGCGTAGGCAATAGGCAAGAAAATTCAACATATGAGAAATTTTTCAAGAAGTCAATAAGAGGAGGGAAGTTGTACTCACTCTTTAAAAAAAAGGAAAAGAAAAAAAAGGACATGCCTAAAGCTCAGTATAAGGAATTATAAGCCACAAGCAAATTCAAATTCAAAAAGGTTTCAGTTCACACCAGTCATAACCATCAGCAAAAAGTCTACAAACGATAAATGCTGAGGGGGTTTTAGAGAATTGTGTACCTTCTGGCTGCTGGTGGGATGTAAAGTGGCAACAGCACTAACGCAAACTGAATGGAGCTGCTTGAAAAGGTAAAAATTGAGCTACCATATGATGCGGCAGGGCACCTTTTGGGCCTATAACCTAAGACCACCAGAATAGGAAAGACAGAGGCAGGCAAATGTGCACTGCAGCAATATTGAAAGAGCCAAGACATGGAAGCAAAAAAAAGGTCCATAAACAGATGACGGGAAAAAGAAGAAGTGGTATATGGACAGAATGGAATAGTAGCCTCGGGAAAAAAATGAACAATACCGTTTTCAGGACTACAGTTGAGCCTAGAACTAATCATATAACGATAAGTTAAGTCAAAAGGGTATGACAAATGTCCTATGATATCATTTATACATGTTATCCTAAGATTGCTACCAATGAACATATTTCCACAGAAAAAGACACTCACAGACTTATCAAATAAACTAATGGTTAGCCAAAATGAAGGGTGGGGGGATGGGTAAATTAGAACTATGGGGTTAACATAAATATACTAATGTAAGTTAAATGTACATAAACATATAACATATAAATGATATGAATTATATAATCACTAATCCCTTCAAAATATACATTCTGTAATCACATACATGGTAACAGGATCCGAAGATGAACAGACATATGTATGAATCATTGAGCAGATTCTGTACAGCCAGACATCCAAAACACTCTAATCAAATTTACTCCGATAAGAAGTAGAAAATAAATTTAAAAAACAAACATAAGTAAGGAGATATAAACTTCTGGGGGCTTGTCCCAGCACATTCCACTCTAGTTTACAACCTCGGAACACTACCTCCAGGAAGACTCTGCTGCCCTAGTAACAAGTGTTGAGAACGTAATAATGCTGCTGCCTTGTGGCTATTTCCCACAACAGCAGCTTTAAACCCAGTGCCAATGGTTGCTTATAGACTCACAAGGACTGCAGGGCTGTAAATGACACAGGCCCTCAAAAAATGCCCTGGGGTAAGGAATAGGCAAGAAAATTCAACACATGAGAAATTTTTCAAGAAGTCAATAAGAGGAGGGAGGTTGTACTCACTCTTTAAAAAAAAAGGAAAAGAAAAAAAGGGCATGCCTAAAGCTCAGTAAAGGAAATTATTAGCCATATGCAAATTCAAATTCAATAAGGTTTCAGCTCACACCAGTCATGACCAGCAGCAAAAAGTCTACAAACTATAAATGCTGAAGGGGTTTTAGAGAACTGTGTACCTTCTTGGTGCCGGTGGGATGTAAAGTGGTAAGAGCACTAAGGAAAACTGAATGGAGCTGCTTGAAAAGGTAAAAATTGAGTTAACATATGATGCGGCAGGGCACCTTTTGGGCCTATAATATAAAACCACCAAAATCGGAAAGACAGATGCAGGCAAATATGCACTGCAACAATATTGAAATAGCCAAGACATGGAAGCAAAAAAAAGGTCCATAAACAAATGAATGGACAAAGATGAAGTGGTATACGTACCAAATGGAATAGTAGCCTCGGGAAAAAAAGGAACAATGCCGTTTTCACGACTACAGTTGAGCCTACAAATAATCATATAAGGTTAAGTAAGTCAAAAGGGTATGACAAATATCCTATGATATCATTTATACATGTTATCCTAAGATTGCTACCAATGAACCTATTTCCACAGAAAAAGACACTCACAGACTTATCAAGTAAACTAATGGTTAGCCAAAAGGAAAGGTGGGAGGATGGGTAAATTAGGACTATGGGGTTAATATACATATACTAATGTATGTTAAATGTATATAAACATATAACAGATAAATTATATGAATTATATAATCACCAATACCTTTAAAATATACATTCTGTAATCACATACATGGTAACAGGGTCCAAAGGTGAACAGACATAAGTATGAATCATTGAGCAGATTCTGTACAGCCAGACAATCAACACACTCTAATCAAATTTACTCCGATAAGAAATAGAAACTAAATTTAAAAAACAAACATAAGTAAGGAGACATAAACTTCTGGGGGCTTGTCCCTGCACATTCCACTCTAATTTACAACCTCGGAACCCTACCTCCAGGAAGACTCTTTTGCCCAAGTAACAAGAGTAGAGAACGTAATAATGCTGCCGCCTTGTGGCTGTTTCGCACAAGAGCAGCTTTAAACCCACTGCTAATGGTTGCTTAATAGTCCCAAGGAATGCAGGGCTCTAAATGACACCTGCCCTCAAAAAATGCCCTGGGGTAGGGAATAGGCAGGAAAATTCAACACATGAGAAATTTTTCAAGAAGTCAAGAGAGGAGGGAAGTTGTACCTACTCTTTAACAAAAAAAGGAAACGAAGAAAAAGGATATGGTTAAAGCTCAGTATAAGGAATTATTAGCCACATGCGTTTCCAACCTCCAAAAAGGTTTCAGCTCACACCAGTCAAATGGCCATTAGCAAAAAGTCTACAAACTATAAATGCTGAATGGGTTTTAGACAACTCATACCTACTAGCTGCTGGTGGGATGTAAAGTGGTAAAAGCACTAACAAGAACTGAATGGAGCTGCTTTACAAGGTAAAAATTGAGCTACCATATGATGCGGCAGGGCACCTTTGAGCCTATAAACGAAGACCACCAGGATCGGAAAGACAGAGGCAGGCAAATGTGCACTGCAGTAATATTGAAATAGCCAAGACATGAAAGCAAAAAAAAAGGTCCATAAACATATGAATGGAAAAAGAAGAAGTGGTATATGGACAGAATGGAATAGTAAGCTCGGGAAAAAAATGAACAATGCCGTTTTCTGGACTACAGCTGAGCCTTGAAATAATCATATAAGGTTAAGTAAGTGAAAAGGGTATGACAAACAGCCTATGATATCATTTATACATGTTATCCTAAGATTGCTACCAATGAACATATTTCCACAGAAAAAGACACTCACAGACTTATCAAATAAACTAATGGTTAGCCAAAATGAAAGGTGGGAGGATGGGTAAATTAGGACTATGGGGTTAACATACATATACTAATGTATGTTAAATGTATATAAACATATAACATATAAATTACATGAATTATATCATCACCAATACCTTCAAAATATACATTTTGTGATCACATACATGGTAACAGTATCCGAAGATGAACAGACGTATGTATGAATCATTGAGCAGATTCTGTACAGCCAGACAATCAAAACACTCTAATCAAATTTACTCCGATAAGAAATAGAAATTAAATTTAAAAAACAAACATAAGTAAGGAGACATAAACTTCTGGGGGCTTGTCCCAGGACATTCCTCTCTAATTTACAACCTGGGAACACTACCTCCAGGAAGACTCTGTTGCCCTAATAACAAGAGTTGAGAATGTAATAATGCTGCCGTCTTGTGGCTCTTTCCCACAACAGCAGCTTTAAACCCAGTGCCAATGGTTGGTTATATAGTCACAAGGACTGCAGGGCTGTAAATGACACAGGCCCACAAAACATGCCCTGGGGTAGGGAAGAGTCAAGAAAATTCAACACATGAGAAATTTTTCAAGAAGTCAATAAGAGGAGGGAAGTTGTACTCACTCTTTAAAAAAAAGGAAAACAAAAAAAGGACATGCCTAAAGCTCAGTATAAGGAATTATTAGCCACATGCAAATTCAAATTCAAAAAGGTTTCAGCTCACACCAGTCATGACCATCAGCAAAAAGTCTACAAACTATAAATGCTGAAGGGGTTTTAGAGAACTGTGTACCTTCTAGTTGCTGGTGGGATGTAAAGTGGCAACAGCACTAACGCAAACTGAATGGAGCTGCTTGAAAAGGTAAAAATTGAGCTACCATATGATGCGGCAGGGCACCTTTAGGGCCTATAACCTAAGACCACCAGAATCGGAAAGACAGAGGCAGGTAAATGTGCACTGCAGCAACATTGAAATAGCCAAGACATGGAAGGAAAAAAAAAGGTCCATAAACAGATGTATGGACAAAGACGAAGTGGTATATGGACAGAATGGAATAGTAGGCTCGTGAAAAAAATGAACAATGCCGTTTTCAGGACTACAGTTGAGCCTAGAAATAATCATATAACGTTAAGTAAGTGAAAAGGGTATGACAAATATCCTATGATGTCATTTATATATTTTATCGTAAAATTGCTACCAATGAACATATTTCCACAGAAAAAGACACTCACAGACTTATCAAATAAACTAATGGTTAGCCAAAATGAAAGGTGGGAGGATGGGTAAATTAGGACTATGGGGTTAACATACATATACTAATGTATGTTAAATGTATATAAACATATAACATATAAAGTATATGAATTATATAATCACGAATACCTTTAAAATATATATTCTGTAATCACATACATGGTAACAGGATCCGAAGATGAAGAAACATAAATATGAATCAATGAGCAGATTCTGTACAGCCAGAAAATCAAAACACTCTAATCAGATTTACTCCGATAAGAAATAGAAATTAAATTTAAAAAACAAACATAAGTAAGGAGAGATAAACTTCTGGGGGCTTGTCCCAGCACATTCCACTCTAATTTCCAACCTTGGAACACTACCTCCAGGAAGAGTCTTTTGCCCCATTAACAAGAGTTGAGGACGTAATAATGCTGCCGCCATGTGGCTGTTTCCCACAGCAGCAGCTTTAAACCCAGTGCCAATGGTTGCCTACATACTCACAAGGACTGCAGGGCTGTAAATGACACAGGCCCTCAAGAAATGCCCTGGGGTAGGGAATAGGCAAGAAAATTCAACACATGAGAAATTTTTCAAGAAGTCAATAAGAGGAGGGAAGTTGTACTCACTCTTTAAAAAAAAGGAAAACAAAAAAAGGACATGCCTAAAGCTCAGTATAAGGAATTATTAGCCACATGCAAATTCAAATTCAAAAAGGTTTCAGCTCACACCAGTCATAACCATCAGCAAAAAGTCTACAAACGATAAATGCTGAAGGGGTTTTAGAGAACTGTGTACCTTCAAGCTGCAGCTGGGATGTAACGTGGTAACAACACTAATGCAAACTGAATGGAGATGCTTGAAAAGGTAAAAATTGAGCTACCATATGATGCGGCATGGCACCTTTTGGGCCTATAACCTAAGACCACCAGAATCTGGAAAACACAGGCAGGCCAATGTGCACTGCAGCAATATTGAAATAGCCAAGACATGGAAGCAGAAAATAGGTCCATAAACAGATGAATGGACAAAGACGAAGTGGTATACGTACCAAATGTAATAGTAGCCTCGCGAAAAAAATGAACAATGCCGTTTTCAGGACTACAGTTGAGCCTAGAAATAATCATATAAGGTTAAGTAAGTGAAAAGGGTATGACAAACATCCTATGATATCATTTATACATGTTATCCTAAGATTGCTACCAATGAACATATTTCCACAGAAAAACACACTCACAGACTTACCAAAGAAACTAATGGTTAGCCAAAATGAAAGGTGGGAGGATGGGTAAATTAGGACTATGGGGTTAACATACATATACTAATGTATGTTAAATGTATATAAACATATAACAGATAAACTATATGAATTATATAATCACCAATACCTTGAAAATATATATTTTGTGATCACATACATGGTAACAGGATCCGAAGATGAACAGACATATGTATGAATCATTGAGCAGATTCTGTACAGCCAGACAATCAAAACACTCTAATCAAATTTACTCCGACAAGAAGTATAAATTAAGTTTAAAAAACAAACATAAGTAAGGAGACATAAACTTCTGGGGCTTGTCCCAGCACATTCAACTCTAATTTACAACCTTGGAAAACTGCCTCCAGGAAGACTCACTTGCCCTAGTAACAAGAGTTGAGAACGTAATAATGCTGCCGCCTTGTGGCTGTTTCCCACAACAGCAGCTTTAAACCCAGTGCCAATGGTTGCTTATATAGTCACAAGGACTGCAGGGCTCTAAATGACACAGGCCCTCAAAACATGCCCTGGCGTAGGCAATAGGCAAGAAAATTCAACATATGAGAAATTTTTCAAGAAGTCAATAAGAGGAGGGAAGTTGTACTCACTCTTTAAAAAAAAAGGAAAAGAAAAAAAAGGACATGCCTAAAGCTCAGTATAAGGAATTATAAGCCACAAGCAAATTCAAATTCAAAAAGGTTTCAGTTCACACCAGTCATAACCATCAGCAAAAAGTCTACAAACGATAAATGCTGAGGGGGTTTTAGAGAACTGTGTACCTTCTGGCTGCTGGTGGGATGTAAAGTGGCAACAGCACTAACGCAAACTGAATGGAGCTGTGCTTGAAAAGGTAAAAATTGAGCTACCATATGATGCGGCAGGGCACCTTTTGGGCCTATAACCTAAGACCACCAGAATCGGAAAGACAGAGGCAGGTAAATGTGCACTGCAGCAACATTGAAATAGTCAAGACATGGAAGGAAAAAAAAAGGTCCATAAACAGATGTATGGACAAAGACGAAGTGGTATATGGACAGAATGGAATAGTAGGCTCGTGAAAAAAATGAACAATGCCGTTTTCAGGACTACAGTTGAGCCTAGAAATAATCATATAACGTTAAGTAAGTGAAAAGGGTATGACAAATATCCTATGATGTCATTTATATATGTTATCGTAAAATTGCTACCAAAGAACATATTTCCACAGAAAAAGACACTCACAGACTTATCAAATAAACTAATGGTTAGCCAAAATGAAAGGTGGGAGGATGGGTAAATTAGGACTATGGGGTTAACATACATATACTAATGTATGTTAAATGTATATAAACATATAACATATAAAGTATATGAATTATATAATCACGAATACCTTTAAAATATATATTCTGTAATCACATACATGGTAACAGGATCCGAAGATGAAGAAACATAAATATGAATCAATGAGCAGATTCTGTACAGCCAGAAAATCAAAACACTCTAATCAGATTTACTCCGATAAGAAATAGAAATTAAATTTAAAAAACAAACATAAGTAAGGAGAGATAAACTTCTGGGGGCTTGTCCCAGCACATTCCACTCTAATTTCCAACCTTGGAACACTACCTCCAGGAAGAGTCTTTTGCCCCATTAACAAGAGTTGAGGACGTAATAATGCTGCCGCCATGTGGCTGTTTCCCACAGCAGCAGCTTTAAACCCAGTGCCAATGGTTGCCTACATACTCACAAGGACTGCAGGGCTGTAAATGACACAGGCCCTCAAGAAATGCCCTGGGGTAGGGAATAGGCAAGAAAATTCAACACATGAGAAATTTTTCAAGAAGTCAATAAGAGGAGGGAAGTTGTACTCACTCTTTAAAAAAAAGGAAAACAAAAAAAGGACATGCCTAAAGCTCAGTATAAGGAATTATTAGCCACATGCAAATTCAAATTCAAAAAGGTTTCAGCTCACACCAGTCATAACCATCAGCAAAAAGTCTACAAACGATAAATGCTGAGGGGGTTTTAGAGAACTGTGTACCTTCTGGCTGCTGGTGGGATGTAAAGTGGCAACAGCACTAACGCAAACTGAATGGAGCTGTGCTTGAAAAGGTAAAAATTGAGCTACCATATGATGCGGCAGGGCACCTTTTGGGCCTATAACCTAAGACCACCAGAATCGGAAAGACAGAGGCAGGCAAATGTGCACTGCAGCAATATTGAAAGAGCCAAGACATGGAAGCAAAAAAAGGTCCATAAACAGATGACGGGAAAAAGAAGAAGTGGTATACGGACAGAATGGAATAGTAGCCTCGGGAAAAAAATGAACAATGCCGTTTTCAGGACTACAGTTGAGCCTAGAAATAATCATATAACGA
Source organism: Balaenoptera physalus (assembly GCF_965194825.1). Lineage (NCBI taxonomy): Eukaryota > Metazoa > Chordata > Mammalia > Artiodactyla > Balaenopteridae > Balaenoptera > Balaenoptera physalus. Next base: position 132,659 of record NW_028125543.1, read on the forward strand.
TAAGTAAGTCAAAAGGGTATGACAAATGTCCTATGATATCATTTATACATGTTATCCTAAGATTGCTACCAATGAACATATTTCCACAGAAAAAGACACTCACAGACTTATCAAATAAACTAATGGTTAGCCAAAATGAAAGGTGGGGGGATGGGTAAATTAGGACTATGGGGTTAACATGAATATACTAATGTAAGTTAAATGTACATAAACATATAACATATAAATGATATGAATTATATAATCACCAATCCCTTCAAAATATACATTCTGTAATCACATACATGGTAACAGGTTCCGAAGATGAACAGACATATGTATGAATCATTGAGCAGATTCTGTACAGCCAGACAATCAAAACACTCTAATCAAATTTACTCCGATAAGAAGTAGAAAATAAATTTAAAAAACAAACATAAGTAAGGAGATATAAACTTCTGGGGGCTTGTCCCAGCACATTCCACTCTAGTTTACAACCTCGGAACACTACCTCCAGGAAGACTCTGCTGCCCTAGTAACAAGTGTTGAGAACGTAATAATGCTGCTGCCTTGTGGCTATTTCCCACAACAGCAGCTTTAAACCCAGTGCCAATGGTTGCTTATAGACTCACAAGGACTGCAGGGCTGTAAATGACACAGGCCCTCAAAAAATGCCCTGGGGTAGGGAATAGGCAAGAAAATTCAACACATGAGAAATTTTTCAAGAAGTCAATAAGAGGAGGGAGGTTGTACTCACTCTTTAAAAAAAAAGGAAAAGAAAAAAAGGGCATGCCTAAAGCTCAGTAAAGGAAATTATTAGCCATATGCAAATTCAAATTCAATAAGGTTTCAGCTCACACCAGTCATGACCAGCAGCAAAAAGTCTACAAACTATAAATGCTGAAGGGGTTTTAGAGAACTGTGTACCTTCTTGGTGCCGGTGGGATGTAAAGTGGTAAGAGCACTAACGAAAACTGAATGGAGCTGCTTGAAAAGGTAAAAATTGAGTTAACATATGATGCGGCAGGGCACCTTTTGGGCCTATAATATAAAACCACCAAAATCGGAAAGACAGATGCAGGCAAATATGCACTGCAACAATATTGAAATAGCCAAGACATGGAAGCAAAAAAAAGGTCCATAAACAGATGAATGGACAAAGATGAAGTGGTATACGTACCAAATGGAATAGTAGCCTCGGGAAAAAAAGGAACAATGCCGTTTTCACGACTACAGTTGAGCCTACAAATAATCATATAAGGTTAAGTAAGTCAAAAGGGTATGACAAATATCCTATGATATCATTTATACATGTTATCCTAAGATTGCTACCAAAGAACATATTTCCACAGAAAAAGACACTCACAGACTTATCAAGTAAACTAATGGTTAGCCAAAAGGAAAGGTGGGAGGATGGGTAAATTAGGACTATGGGGTTAATATACATATACTAATGTATGTTAAATGTATATAAACATATAACAGATAAATTATATGAATTATATAATCACCAATCCCTTTAAACTATACATTCTGTAATCACATACATGGTAACAGGGTCCAAAGGTGAACAGACATAAGTATGAATCATTGAGCAGATTCTGTACAGCCAGACAATCAACACACTCTAATCAAATTTACTCCGATAAGAAATAGAAACTAAATTTAAAAAACAAACATAAGTAAGGAGACATAAACTTCTGGGGGCTTGTCCCTGCACATTCCACTCTAATTTACAACCTCGGAACCCTACCTCCAGGAAGACTCTTTTGCCCAAGTAACAAGAGTTGAGAACGTAATAATGCTGCCGCCTTGTGGCTGTTTCGCACAAGAGCAGCTTTAAACCCACTGCTAATGGTTGCTTAATAGTCCCAAGGAATGCAGGGCTCTAAATGACACCTGCCCTCAAAAAATGCCCTGGGGTAGGGAATAGGCAGGAAAATTCAACACATGAGAAATTTTTCAAGAAGTCAAGAGAGGAGGGAAGTTGTACCTACTCTTTAACAAAAAAAGGAAACGAAGAAAAAGGATATGGTTAAAGCTCAGTATAAGGAATTATTAGCCACATGCGTTTCCAACCTCCAAAAAGGTTTCAGCTCACACCAGTCAAATGGCCATTAGCAAAAAGTCTACAAAGTATAAATGCTGAATGGGTTTTAGACAACTCATACCTACTAGCTGCTGGTGGGATGTAAAGTGGTAAAAGCACTAACAAGAACTGAATGGAGCTGCTTTACAAGGTAAAAATTGAGCTACCATATGATGCGGCAGGGCACCTTTGAGCCTATAAACGAAGACCACCAGGATCGGAAAGACAGAGGCAGGCAAATGTGCACTGCAGTAATATTGAAATAGCCAAGACATGAAAGCAAAAAAAAAGGTCCATAAACATATGAATGGAAAAAGAAGAAGTGGTATATGGACAGAATGGAATAGTAAGCTCGGGAAAAAAATGAACAATGCCGTTTTCTGGACTACAGTTGAGCCTTGAAATAATCATATAAGGTTAAGTAAGTGAAAAGGGTATGACAAACAGCCTATGATATCATTTATACATGTTATCCTAAGATTGCTACCAATGAACATATTTCCACAGAAAAAGACACTCACAGACTTATCAAATAAACTAATGGTTAGCCAAAATGAAAGGTGGGAGGATGGGTAAATTAGGACTATGGGGTTAACATACATATACTAATGTATGTTAAATGTATATAAACATATAACATATAAATTACATGAATTATATCATCACCAATACCTTCAAAATATACATTTTGTGATCACATACATGGTAACAGTATCCGAAGATGAACAGACGTATGTATGAATCATTGAGCAGATTCTGTACAGCCAGACAATCAAAACACTCTAATCAAATTTACTCCGATAAGAAATAGAAATTAAATTTAAAAAACAAACATAAGTAAGGAGACATAAACTTCTGGGGGCTTGTCCCAGGACATTCCTCTCTAATTTACAACCTGGGAACACTACCTCCAGGAAGACTCTGTTGCCCTAATAACAAGAGTTGAGAATGTAATAATGCTGCCGTCTTGTGTCTCTTTCCCACAACAGCAGCTTTAAACCCAGTGCCAATGGTTGGTTATATAGTCACAAGGACTGCAGGGCTGTAAATGACACAGGCCCACAAAACATGCCCTGGGGTAGGGAATAGGCAAGAAAATTCAACACATGAGAAATTTTTCAAAAAGTCAATAAGAGGAGGGAAGTTGTACTCACTCTTTAAAAAAAAGGAAAACAAAAAAAAGGACATGCCTAAAGCTCAGTATAAGGAATTATTAGCCACATACATATTCAAATTCAAAAAGGTTTAAGCTCACAAGAGTCATGACCATCAGCAAAAAGTCTACAAACTATAAATGCTGAAGGGGTTTTAGAGAACTGTGTACCTTCTAGTTGCTGGTGGGATGTAAAGTGGCAACAGCACTAACGCAAACTGAATGGAGCTGCTTGAAAAGGTAAAAATTGAGCTACCATATGATGCGGCAGGGCACCTTTTGGGCCTATAACCTAAGACCACCAGAATCGGAAAGACAGAGGCAGGCAAATGTGCACTGCAGCAACACTGAAATAGCCAAGACATGGAAGGAAAAAAAAAGGTCCATAAACAGATGTATGGACAAAGACGAAGTGGTATATGGACAGAATGGAATAGTAGGCTCGTGAAAAAAATGAACAATGCCGTTTTCAGGACTACAGTTGAGCCTAGAAATAATCATATAACGTTAAGTAAGTGAAAAGGGTATGACAAATATCCTATGATGTCATTTATATATGTTATCGTAAAATTGCTACCAATGAACATATTTCCACAGAAAAAGACACTCACAGACTTATCAAATAAACTAATGGTTAGCCAAAATGAAAGGTGGGAGGATGGGTAAATTAGGACTATGGGGTTAACATACATATACTAATGTATGTTAAATGTATATAAACATATAACATATAAAGTATATGAATTATATAATCACGAATACCTTTAAAATATATATTCTGTAATCACATACATGGTAACAGGATCCGAAGATGAAGAAACATAAATATGAATCAATGAGCAGATTCTGTACAGCCAGAAAATCAAAACACTCTAATCAGATTTACTCCGATAAGAAATAGAAATTAAATTTAAAAAACAAACATAAGTAAGGAGAGATAAACTTCTGGGGGCTTGTCCCAGCACATTCCACTCTAATTTCCAACCTTGGAACACTACCTCCAGGAAGAGTCTTTTGCCCCATTAACAAGAGTTGAGGACGTAATAATGCTGCCGCCATGTGGCTGTTTCCCACAGCAGCAGCTTTAAACCCAGTGCCAATGGTTGCCTACATACTCACAAGGACTGCAGGGCTGTAAATGACACAGGCCCTCAAGAAATGCCCTGGGGTAGGGAATAGGCAAGAAAATTCAACACATGAGAAATTTTTCAAGAAGTCAATAAGAGGAGGGAAGTTGTACTCACTCTTTAAAAAAAAGGAAAACAAAAAAAGGACATGCCTAAAGCTCAGTATAAGGAATTATTAGCCACATGCAAATTCAAATTCAAAAAGGTTTCAGCTCACACCAGTCATAACCATCAGCAAAAAGTCTACAAACGATAAATGCTGAAGGGGTTTTAGAGAACTGTGTACCTTCAAGCTGCTGCTGGGATGTAACGTGGTAACAACACTAATGCAAACTGAATGGAGATGCTTGAAAAGGTAAAAATTGAGCTACCATATGATGCGGCATGGCACCTTTTGGGCCTATAACCTAAGACCACCAGAATCTGGAAAACACAGGCAGGCCAATGTGCACTGCAGCAATATTGAAATAGCCAAGACATGGAAGCAGAAAATAGGTCCATAAACAGATGAATGGACAAAGACGAAGTGGTATACGTACCAAATGTAATAGTAGCCTCGCGAAAAAAATGAACAATGCCGTTTTCAGGACTACAGTTGAGCCTAGAAATAATCATATAAGGTTAAGTAAGTGAAAAGGGTATGACAAACATCCTATGATATCATTTATACATGTTATCCTAAGATTGCTACCAATGAACATATTTCCACAGAAAAACACACTCACAGACTTACCAAAGAAACTAATGGTTAGCCAAAATGAAAGGTGGGAGGATGGGTAAATTAGGACTATGGGGTTAACATACATATACTAATGTATGTTAAATGTATATAAACATATAACAGATAAACTATATGAATTATATAATCACCAATACCTTGAAAATATATATTTTGTGATCACATACATGGTAACAGGATCCGAAGATGAACAGACATATGTATGAATCATTGAGCAGATTCTGTACAGCCAGACAATCAAAACACTCTAATCAAATTTACTCCGACAAGAAGTATAAATTAAGTTTAAAAAACAAACATAAGTAAGGAGACATAAACTTCTGGGGCTTGTCCCAGCACATTCCACTCTAATTTACAACCTTGGAAAACTGCCTCCAGGAAGACTCAGTTGCCCTAGTAACAAGAGTTGAGAACGTAATAATGCTGCCGCCTTGTGGCTGTTTCCCACAACAGCAGCTTTAAACCCAGTGCCAATGGTTGCTTATATAGTCACAAGGACTGCAGGGCTCTAAATGACACAGGCCCTCAAAACATGCCCTGGCGTAGGCAATAGGAAAGAAAATTCAACATATGAGAAATTTTTCAAGAAGTCAAAAAGAGGAGGGAAGTTGTACTCACTCTTTAAAAAAAAAGGAAAAGAAAAAAAAGGACATGCCTAAAGCTCAGTATAAGGAATTATAAGCCACAAGCAAATTCAAATTCAAAAAGGTTTCAGTTCACACCAGTCATAACCATCAGCAAAAAGTCTACAAACGATAAATGCTGAGGGGGTTTTAGAGAACTGTGTACCTTCTGGCTGCTGGTGGGATGTAAAGTGGCAACAGCACTAACGCAAACTGAATGGAGCTGTGCTTGAAAAGGTAAAAATTGAGCTACCATATGATGCGGCAGGGCACCTTTTGGGCCTATAACCTAAGACCACCAGAATCGGAAAGACAGAGGCAGGCAAATGTGCACTGCAGCAATATTGAAAGAGCCAAGACATGGAAGCAAAAAAAGGTCCATAAACAGATGACGGGAAAAAGAAGAAGTGGTATATGGACAGAATGGAATAGTAGCCTCGGGAAAAAAATGAACAATGCCGTTTTCAGGACTACAGTTGAGCCTAGAAATAATCATATAACGATAAGTAAGTCAAAAGGGTGTGACAAATGTCCTATGATATCATTTATACATGTTATCCTAAGATTGCTACCAATGAACATATTTCCACAGAAAAAGACACTCACAGACTTATCAAATAAACTAATGGTTAGCCAAAATGAAGGGTGGGGGGATGGGTAAATTAGAACTATGGGGTTAACATAAATATACTAATGTAAGTTAAATGTACATAAACATATAACATATAAATGATATGAATTATATAATCACTAATCCCTTCAAAATATACATTCTGTAATCACATACATGGTAACAGGATCCGAAGATGAACAGACATATGTATGAATCATTGAGCAGATTCTGTACAGCCAGACAATCAAAACACTCTAATCAAATTTACTCCGATAAGAAGTAGAAAATAAATTTAAAAAACAAACATAAGTAAGGAGATATAAACTTCTGGGGGCTTGTCCCAGCACATTCCACTCTAGTTTACAACCTCGGAACACTACCTCCAGGAAGAGTCTTTTGCCCCATTAACAAGAGTTGAGGACGTAATAATGCTGCCGCCATGTGGCTGTTTCCCACAGCAGCAGCTTTAAACCCAGTGCCAATGGTTGCCTACATACTCACAAGGACTGCAGGGCTGTAAATGACACAGGCCCTCAAGAAATGCCCTGGGGTAGGGAATAGGCAAGAAAATTCAACACATGAGAAATTTTTCAAGAAGTCAATAAGAGGAGGGAAGTTGTACTCACTCTTTAAAAAAAAGGAAAACAAAAAAAGGACATGCCTAAAGCTCAGTATAAGGAATTATTAGCCACATGCAAATTCAAATTCAAAAAGGTTTCAGCTCACACCAGTCATAACCATCAGCAAAAAGTCTACAAACGATAAATGCTGAAGGGGTTTTAGAGAACTGTGTACCTTCAAGCTGCTGCTGGGATGTAACGTGGTAACAACACTAATGCAAACTGAATGGAGATGCTTGAAAAGGTAAAAATTGAGCTACCATATGATGCGGCATGGTACCTTTTGGGCCTATAACCTAAGACCACCAGAATCTGGAAAACACAGGCAGGCCAATGTGCACTGCAGCAATATTGAAATAGCCAAGACATGGAAGCAGAAAATAGGTCCATAAACAGATGAATGGACAAAGACGAAGTGGTATACGTACCAAATGTAATAGTAGCCTCGCGAAAAAAATGAACAATGCCGTTTTCAGGACTACAGTTGAGCCTAGAAATAATCATATAAGGTTAAGTAAGTGAAAAGGGTATGACAAACATCCTATGATATCATTTATACATGTTATCCTAAGATTGCTACCAATGAACATATTTCCACAGAAAAACACACTCACAGACTTACCAAAGAAACTAATGGTTAGCCAAAATGAAAGGTGGGAGGATGGGTAAATTAGGACTATGGGGTTAACATACATATACTAATGTATGTTAAATGTATATAAACATATAACAGATAAACTATATGAATTATATAATCACCAACACCTTCAAAATATATATTTTGTGATCACATACATGGTAACAGGATCCGAAGATGAACAGACATATGTATGAATCATTGAGCAGATTCTGTACAGCCAGACAATCAAAACACTCTAATCAAATTTACTCCGACAAGAAGTATAAATTAAGTTTAAAAAACAAACATAAGTAAGGAGACATAAACTTCTGGGGCTTGTCCCAGCACATTCCACTCTAATTTACAACCTTGGAAAACTGCCTCCAGGAAGACTCAGTTGCCCTAGTAACAAGAGTTGAGAACGTAATAATGCTGCCGCCTTGTGGCTGTTTCCCACAACAGCAGCTTTAAACCCAGTGCCAATGGTTGCTTATATAGTCACAAGGACTGCAGGGCTCTAAATGACACAGGCCCTCAAAACATGCCCTGGCGTAGGCAATAGGCAAGAAAATTCAACATATGAGAAATTTTTCAAGAAGTCAATAAGAGGAGGGAAGTTGTACTCACTCTTTAAAAAAAAGGAAAAGAAAAAAAAGGACATGCCTAAAGCTCAGTATAAGGAATTATAAGCCACAAGCAAATTCAAATTCAAAAAGGTTTCAGTTCACACCAGTCATAACCATCAGCAAAAAGTCTACAAACGATAAATGCTGAGGGGGTTTTAGAGAACTGTGTACCTTCTGGCTGCTGGTGGGATGTAAAGTGGCAACAGCACTAACGCAAACTGAATGGAGCTGTGCTTGAAAAGGTAAAAATTGAGCTACCATATGATGCGGCAGGGCACCTTTTGGGCCTATAACCTAAGACCACCAGAATCGGAAAGACAGAGGCAGGCAAATGTGCACTGCAGCAATATTGAAAGAGCCAAGACATGGAAGCAAAAAAAGGTCCATAAACAGATGACGGGAAAAAGAAGAAGTGGTATACGGACAGAATGGAATAGTAGCCTCGGGAAAAAAATGAACAATGCCGTTTTCAGGACTACAGTTGAGCCTAGAAATAATCATATAACGATAAGTAAGTCAAAAGGGTATGACAAATGTCCTATGATATCATTTATACATGTTATCCTAAGATTGCTACCAATGAACATATTTCCACAGAAAAAGACACTCACAGACTTATCAAATAAACTAATGGTTAGCCACAATGAAAGGTGGGGGGATGGGTAAATTAGGACTATGGGGTTAACATGAATATACTAATGTAAGTTAAATGTACATAAACATATAACATATAAATGATATGAATTATATAATCACCAATCCCTTCAAAATATACATTCTGTAATCACATACATGGTAACAGGTTCCGAAGATGAACAGACATATGTATGAATCATTGAGCAGATTCTGTACAGCCAGACAATCAAAACACTCTAATCAAATTTACTCCGATAAGAAGTAGAAAATAAATTTAAAAAACAAACATAAGTAAGGAGATATAAACTTCTGGGGGCTTGTCCCAGCACATTCCACTCTAGTTTACAACCTCGGAACACTACCTCCAGGAAGACTCTGCTGCCCTAGTAACAAGTGTTGAGAACGTAATAATGCTGCTGCCTTGTGGCTATTTCCCACAACAGCCGCTTTAAACCCAGTGCCAATGGTTGCTTATAGACTCACAAGGACTGCAGGGCTGTAAATGACACAGGCCCTCAAAAAATGCCCTGGGGTAGGGAATAGGCAAGAAAATTCAACACATGAGAAATTTTTCAAGAAGTCAATAAGAGGAGGGAGGTTGTACTCACTCTTTAAAAAAAAAGGAAAAGAAAAAAAGGGCATGCCTAAAGCTCAGTAAAGGAAATTATTAGCCATATGCAAATTCAAATTCAATAAGGTTTCAGCTCACACCAGTCATGACCAGCAGCAAAAAGTCTACAAACTATAAATGCTGAAGGGGTTTTAGAGAACTGTGTACCTTCTTGGTGCCGGTGGGATGTAAAGTGGTAAGAGCACTAACGAAAACTGAATGGAGCTGCTTGAAAAGGTAAAAATTGAGTTAACATATGATGCGGCAGGGCACCTTTTGGGCCTATAATATAAAACCACCAAAATCGGAAAGACAGATGCAGGCAAATATGCACTGCAACAATATTGAAATAGCCAAGACATGGAAGCAAAAAAAAGGTCCATAAACAGATGAATGGACAAAGACGAAGTGGTATACGTACCAAATGGAATAGTAGCCTCGGGAAAAAAAGGAACAATGCCGTTTTCACGACTACAGTTGAGCCTACAAATAATCATATAAGGTTAAGTAAGTCAAAAGGGTATGACAAACATCCTATGATATCATTTATACATGTTATCCTAAGATTGCTACCAAAGAACATATTTCCACAGAAAAAGACACTCACAGACTTATCAAGTAAACTAATGGTTAGCCAAAAGGAAAGGTGGGAGGATGGGTAAATTAGGACTATGGGGTTAATATACATATACTAATGTATGTTAAATGTATATAAACATATAACAGATAAATTATATGAATTATATAATCACCAATCCCTTTAAAATATACATTCTGTAATCACATACATGGTAACAGGGTCCAAAGGTGAACAGACATAAGTATGAATCATTGAGCAGATTCTGTACAGCCAGACAATCAACACACTCTAATCAAATTTACTCCGATAAGAAATAGAAACTAAATTTAAAAAACAAACATAAGTAAGGAGACATAAACTTCTGGGGGCTTGTCCCTGCACATTCCACTCTAATTTACAACCTCGGAACCCTACCTCCAGGAAGACTCTTTTGCCCAAGTAACAAGAGTTGAGAACGTAATAATGCTGCCGCCTTGTGGCTGTTTCGCACAAGAGCAGCTTTAAACCCACTGCTAATGGTTGCTTAATAGTCCCAAGGAATGCAGGGCTCTAAATGACACCTGCCCTCAAAAAATGCCCTGGGGTAGGGAATAGGCAGGAAAATTCAACACATGAGAAATTTTTCAAGAAGTCAAGAGAGGAGGGAAGTTGTACCTACTCTTTAACAAAAAAAGGAAACGAAGAAAAAGGATATGGTTAAAGCTCAGTATAAGGAATTATTAGCCACATGCGTTTCCAACCTCCAAAAAGGTTTCAGCTCACACCAGTCAAATGGCCATTAGCAAAAAGTCTACAAAGTATAAATGCTGAATGGGTTTTAGACAACTCATACCTACTAGCTGCTGGTGGGATGTAAAGTGGTAAAAGCACTAACAAGAACTGAATGGAGCTGCTTTACAAGGTAAAAATTGAGCTACCATATGATGCGGCAGGGCACCTTTGAGCCTATAAACGAAGACCACCAGGATCGGAAAGACAGAGGCAGGCAAATGTGCACTGCAGTAATATTGAAATAGCCAAGACATGAAAGCAAAAAAAAAGGTCCATAAACATATGAATGGAAAAAGAAGAAGTGGTATATGGACAGAATGGAATAGTAAGCTCGGGAAAAAAATGAACAATGCCGTTTTCTGGACTACAGCTGAGCCTTGAAATAATCATATAAGGTTAAGTAAGTGAAAAGGGTATGACAAACAGCCTATGATATCATTTATACATGTTATCCTAACATTGCTACCAATGAACATATTTCCACAGAAAAAGACACTCACAGACTTATCAAATAAACTAATGGTTAGCCAAAATGAAAGGTGGGAGGATGGGTAAATTAGGACTATGGGGTTAACATACATATACTAATGTATGTTAAATGTATAGAAACATATAACATATAAATTACATGAATTATATCATCACCAATACCTTCAAAATATACATTTTGTGATCACATACATGGTAACAGTATCCGAAGATGAACAGACGTATGTATGAATCATTGAGCAGATTCTGTACAGCCAGACAATCAAAACACTCTAATCAAATTTACTCCGATAAGAAATAGAAATTAAATTTAAAAAACAAACATAAGTAAGGAGACATAAACTTCTGGGGGCTTGTCCCAGGACATTCCTCTCTAATTTACAACCTGGGAACACTACCTCCAGGAAGACTCTGTTGCCCTAATAACAAGAGTTGAGAATGTAATAATGCTGCCGTCTTGTGGCTCTTTCCCACAACAGCAGCTTTAAACCCAGTGCCAATGGTTGGTTATATAGTCACAAGGACTGCAGGGCTGTAAATGACACAGGCCCACAAAACATGCCCTGGGGTAGGGAATAGGCAAGAAAATTCAACACATGAGAAATTTTTCAAAAAGTCAATAAGAGGAGGGAAGTTGTACTCACTCTTTAAAAAAAAGGAAAACAAAAAAAAGGACATGCCTAAAGCTCAGTATAAGGAATTATTAGCCACATACATATTCAAATTCAAAAAGGTTTAAGCTCACAAGAGTCATGACCATCAGCAAAAAGTCTACAAACTATAAATGCTGAAGGGGTTTTAGAGAACTGTGTACCTTCTAGTTGCTGGTGGGATGTAAAGTGGCAACAGCACTAACGCAAACTGAATGGAGCTGCTTGAAAAGGTAAAAATTGAGCTACCATATGATGCGGCAGGGCACCTTTTGGGCCTATAACCTAAGACCACCAGAATCGGAAAGACAGAGGCAGGCAAATGTGCACTGCAGCAACATTGAAATAGCCAAGACATGGAAGGAAAAAAAAAGGTCCATAAACAGATGTATGGACAAAGACGAAGTGGTATATGGACAGAATGGAATAGTAGGCTCGTGAAAAAAATGAACAATGCCGTTTTCAGGACTACAGTTGAGCCTAGAAATAATCATATAACGTTAAGTAAGTGAAAAGGGTATGACAAATATCCTATGATGTCATTTATATATGTTATCGTAAAATTGCTACCAATGAACATATTTCCACAGAAAAAGACACTCACAGACTTATCAAATAAACTAATGGTTAGCCAAAATGAAAGGTGGGAGGATGGGTAAATTAGGACTATGGGGTTAACATACATATACTAATGTATGTTAAATGTATATAAACATATAACATATAAAGTATATGAATTATATAATCACGAATACCTTTAAAATATATATTCTGTAATCACATACATGGTAACAGGATCCGAAGATGAAGAAACATAAATATGAATCAATGAGCAGATTCTGTACAGCCAGAAAATCAAAACACTCTAATCAGATTTACTCCGATAAGAAATAGAAATTAAATTTAAAAAACAAACATAAGTAAGGAGAGATAAACTTCTGGGGGCTTGTCCCAGCACATTCCACTCTAATTTCCAACCTTGGAACACTACCTCCAGGAAGAGTCTTTTGCCCCATTAACAAGAGTTGAGGACGTAATAATGCTGCCGCCATGTGGCTGTTTCCCACAGCAGCAGCTTTAAACCCAGTGCCAATGGTTGCCTACATACTCACAAGGACTGCAGGGCTGTAAATGACACAGGCCCTCAAGAAATGCCCTGGGGTAGGGAATAGGCAAGAAAATTCAACACATGAGAAATTTTTCAAGAAGTCAATAAGAGGAGGGAAGTTGTACTCACTCTTTAAAAAAAAGGAAAACAAAAAAAGGACATGCCTAAAGCTCAGTATAAGGAATTATTAGCCACATGCAAATTCAAATTCAAAAAGGTTTCAGCTCACACCAGTCATAACCATCAGCAAAAAGTCTACAAACGATAAATGCTGAAGGGGTTTTAGAGAACTGTGTACCTTCAAGCTGCAGCTGGGATGTAACGTGGTAACAACACTAATGCAAACTGAATGGAGATGCTTGAAAAGGTAAAAATTGAGCTACCATATGATGCGGCATGGCACCTTTTGGGCCTATAACCTAAGACCACCAGAATCTGGAAAACACAGGCAGGCCAATGTGCACTGCAGCAATATTGAAATAGCCAAGACATGGAAGCAGAAAATAGGTCCATAAACAGATGAATGGACAAAGACGAAGTGGTATACGTACCAAATGTAATAGTAGCCTCGCGAAAAAAATGAACAATGCCGTTTTCAGGACTACAGTTGAGCCTAGAAATAATCATATAAGGTTAAGTAAGTGAAAAGGGTATGACAAACATCCTATGATATCATTTATACATGTTATCCTAAGATTGCTACCAATGAACATATTTCCACAGAAAAACACACTCACAGACTTACCAAAGAAACTAATGGTTAGCCAAAATGAAAGGTGGGAGGATGGGTAAATTAGGACTATGGGGTTAACATACATATACTAATGTATGTTAAATGTATATAAACATATAACAGATAAACTATATGAATTATATAATCACCAATACCTTGAAAATATATATTTTGTGATCACATACATGGTAACAGGATCCGAAGATGAACAGACATATGTATGAATCATTGAGCAGATTCTGTACAGCCAGACAATCAAAACACTCTAATCAAATTTACTCCGACAAGAAGTATAAATTAAGTTTAAAAAACAAACATAAGTAAGGAGACATAAACTTCTGGGGCTTGTCCCAGCACATTCCACTCTAATTTACAACCTTGGAAAACTGCCTCCAGGAAGACTCACTTGCCCTAGTAACAAGAGTTGAGAACGTAATAATGCTGCCGCCTTGTGGCTGTTTCCCACAACAGCAGCTTTAAACCCAGTGCCAATGGTTGCTTATATAGTCACAAGGACTGCAGGGCTCTAAATGACACAGGCCCTCAAAACATGCCCTGGCGTAGGCAATAGGCAAGAAAATTCAACATATGAGAAATTTTTCAAGAAGTCAATAAGAGGAGGGAAGTTGTACTCACTCTTTAAAAAAAAAGGAAAAGAAAAAAAAGGACATGCCTAAAGCTCAGTATAAGGAATTATAAGCCACAAGCAAATTCAAATTCAAAAAGGTTTCAGTTCACACCAGTCATAACCATCAGCAAAAAGTCTACAAACGATAAATGCTGAGGGGGTTTTAGAGAACTGTGTACCTTCTGGCTGCTGGTGGGATGTAAAGTGGCAACAGCACTAACGCAAACTGAATGGAGCTGTGCTTGAAAAGGTAAAAATTGAGCTACCATATGATGCGGCAGGGCACCTTTTGGGCCTATAACCTAAGACCACCAGAATCGGAAAGACAGAGGCAGGCAAATGTGCACTGCAGCAATATTGAAAGAGCCAAGACATGGAAGCAAAAAAAGGTCCATAAACAGATGACGGGAAAAAGAAGAAGTGGTATACGGACAGAATGGAATAGTAGCCTCGGGAAAAAAATGAACAATGCCGTTTTCAGGACTACAGTTGAGCCTAGAAATAATCATATAACGATAAGTAAGTCAAAAGGGTATGACAAATGTCCTATGATATCATTTATACATGTTATCCTAAGATTGCTACCAATGAACATATTTCCACAGAAAAAGACACTCACAGACTTATCAAATAAACTAATGGTTAGCCAAAATGAAAGGTGGGGGGATGGGTAAATTAGGACTATGGGGTTAACATGAATATACTAATGTAAGTTAAATGTACATAAACATATAACATATAAATGATATGAATTATATAATCACCAATCCCTTCAAAATATACATTCTGTAATCACATACATGGTAACAGGTTCCGAAGATGAACAGACATATGTATGAATCATTGAGCAGATTCTGTACAGCCAGACAATCAAAACACTCTAATCAAATTTACTCCGATAAGAAGTAGAAAATAAATTTAAAAAACAAACATAAGTAAGGAGACATAAACTTCTGGGGGCTTGTCCCAGGACATTCCTCTCTAATTTACAACCTGGGAACACTACCTCCAGGAAGACTCTGTTGCCCTAATAACAAGAGTTGAGAATGTAATAATGCTGCCGTCTTGTGGCTCTTTCCCACAACAGCAGCTTTAAACCCAGTGCCAATGGTTGGTTATATAGTCACAAGGACTGCAGGGCTGTAAATGACACAGGCCCACAAAACATGCCCTGGGGTAGGGAATAGGCAAGAAAATTCAACACATGAGAAATTTTTCAAAAAGTCAATAAGAGGAGGGAAGTTGTACTCACTCTTTAAAAAAAAGGAAAACAAAAAAAGGACATGCCTACAGCTCAGTATAAGGAATTATTAGCCACGTGCAAATTCAAATTCAAAAAGGTTTCAGCTCACACCAGTCATGACCATCAGCAAAAAGTCTACAAACTATAAATGCTGAAGGGGTTTTAGAGAACTGTGTACCTTCTAGTTGCTGGTGGGATGTAAAGTGGCAACAGCACTAACGCAAACTGAATGGAGCTGCTTGAAAAGGTAAAAATTGAGCTACCATATGATGCGGCAGGGCACCTTTTGGGCCTATAACCTAAGACCACCAGAATCGGAAAGACAGAGGCAGGTAAATGTGCACTGCAGCAACATTGAAATAGTCAAGACATGGAAGGAAAAAAAAAGGTCCATAAACAGATGTATGGACAAAGACGAAGTGGTATATGGACAGAATGGAATAGTAGGCTCGTGAAAAAAATGAACAATGCCGTTTTCAGGACTACAGTTGAGCCTAGAAATAATCATATAACGTTAAGTAAGTGAAAAGGGTATGACAAATATCCTATGATGTCATTTATATATGTTATCATAAAATTGCTACCAAAGAACATATTTCCACAGAAAAAGACACTCACAGACTTATCAAATAAACTAATGGTTAGCCAAAATGAAAGGTGGGAGGATGGGTAAATTAGGACTATGGGGTTAACATACATATACTAATGTATGTTAAATGTATATAAACATATAACATATAAAGTATATGAATTATATAATCACGAATACCTTTAAAATATATATTCTGTAATCACATACATGGTAACAGGATCCGAAGATGAAGAAACATAAATATGAATCAATGAGCAGATTCTGTACAGCCAGAAAATCAAAACACTCTAATCAGATTTACTCCGATAAGAAATAGAAATTAAATTTAAAAAACAAACATAAGTAAGGAGAGATAAACTTCTGGGGGCTTGTCCCAGCACATTCCACTCTAATTTCCAACCTTGGAACACTACCTCCAGGAAGAGTCTTTTGCCCCATTAACAAGAGTTGAGGACGTAATAATGCTGCCGCCATGTGGCTGTTTCCCACAGCAGCAGCTTTAAACCCAGTGCCAATGGTTGCCTACATACTCACAAGGACTGCAGGGCTGTAAATGACACAGGCCCTCAAGAAATGCCCTGGGGTAGGGAATAGGCAAGAAAATTCAACACATGAGAAATTTTTCAAGAAGTCAATAAGAGGAGGGAAGTTGTACTCACTCTTTAAAAAAAAGGAAAACAAAAAAAGGACATGCCTAAAGCTCAGTATAAGGAATTATTAGCCACATGCAAATTCAAATTCAAAAAGGTTTCAGCTCACACCAGTCATAACCATCAGCAAAAAGTCTACAAACGATAAATGCTGAAGGGGTTTTAGAGAACTGTGTACCTTCAAGCTGCTGCTGGGATGTAACGTGGTAACAACACTAATGCAAACTGAATGGAGATGCTTGAAAAGGTAAAAATTGAGCTACCATATGATGCGGCATGGTACCTTTTGGGCCTATAACCTAAGACCACCAGAATCTGGAAAACACAGGCAGGCCAATGTGCACTGCAGCAATATTGAAATAGCCAAGACATGGAAGCAGAAAATAGGTCCATAAACAGATGAATGGACAAAGACGAAGTGGTATACGTACCAAATGTAATAGTAGCCTCGCGAAAAAAATGAACAATGCCGTTTTCAGGACTACAGTTGAGCCTAGAAATAATCATATAAGGTTAAGTAAGTGAAAAGGGTATGACAAACATCCTATGATATCATTTATACATGTTATCCTAAGATTGCTACCAATGAACATATTTCCACAGAAAAACACACTCACAGACTTACCAAAGAAACTAATGGTTAGCCAAAATGAAAGGTGGGAGGATGGGTAAATTAGGACTATGGGGTTAACATACATATACTAATGTATGTTAAATGTATATAAACATATAACAGATAAACTATATGAATTATATAATCACCAATACCTTGAAAATATATATTTTGTGATCACATACATGGTAACAGGATCCGAAGATGAACAGACATATGTATGAATCATTGAGCAGATTCTGTACAGCCAGACAATCAAAACACTCTAATCAAATTTACTCCGACAAGAAGTATAAATTAAGTTTAAAAAACAAACATAAGTAAGGAGACATAAACTTCTGGGGCTTGTCCCAGCACATTCCACTCTAATTTACAACCTTGGAAAACTGCCTCCAGGAAGACTCACTTGCCCTAGTAACAAGAGTTGAGAACGTAATAATGCTGCCGCCTTGTGGCTGTTTCCCACAACAGCAGCTTTAAACCCAGTGCCAATGGTTGCTTATATAGTCACAAGGACTGCAGGGCTCTAAATGACACAGGCCCTCAAAACATGCCCTGGCGTAGGCAATAGGCAAGAAAATTCAACATATGAGAAATTTTTCAAGAAGTCAATAAGAGGAGGGAAGTTGTACTCACTCTTTAAAAAAAAAGGAAAAGAAAAAAAAGGACATGCCTAAAGCTCAGTATAAGGAATTATAAGCCACAAGCAAATTCAAATTCAAAAAGGTTTCAGTTCACACCAGTCATAACCATCAGCAAAAAGTCTACAAACGATAAATGCTGAGGGGGTTTTAGAGAACTGTGTACCTTCTGGCTGCTGGTGGGATGTAAAGTGGCAACAGCACTAACGCAAACTGAATGGAGCTGTGCTTGAAAAGGTAAAAATTGAGCTACCATATGATGCGGCAGGGCACCTTTTGGGCCTATAACCTAAGACCACCAGAATCGGAAAGACAGAGGCAGGCAAATGTGCACTGCAGCAATATTGAAAGAGCCAAGACATGGAAGCAAAAAAAGGTCCATAAACAGATGACGGGAAAAAGAAGAAGTGGTATACGGACAGAATGGAATAGTAGCCTCGGGAAAAAAATGAACAATGCCGTTTTCAGGACTACAGTTGAGCCTAGAAATAATCATATAACGATAAGTAAGTCAAAAGGGTATGACAAATGTCCTATGATATCATTTATACATGTTATCCTAAGATTGCTACCAATGAACATATTTCCACAGAAAAAGACACTCACAGACTTATCAAATAAACTAATGGTTAGCCAAAATGAAAGGTGGGGGGATGGGTAAATTAGGACTATGGGGTTAACATGAATATACTAATGTAAGTTAAATGTACATAAACATATAACATATAAATGATATGAATTATATAATCACCAATCCCTTCAAAATATACATTCTGTAATCACATACATGGTAACAGGTTCCGAAGATGAACAGACATATGTATGAATCATTGAGCAGATTCTGTACAGCCAGACAATCAAAACACTCTAATCAAATTTACTCCGATAAGAAGTAGAAAATAAATTTAAAAAACAAACATAAGTAAGGAGATATAAACTTCTGGGGGCTTGTCCCAGCACATTCCACTCTAGTTTACAACCTCGGAACACTACCTCCAGGAAGACTCTGCTGCCCTAGTAACAAGTGTTGAGAACGTAATAATGCTGCTGCCTTGTGGCTATTTCCCACAACAGCAGCTTTAAACCCAGTGCCAATGGTTGCTTATAGACTCACAAGGACTGCAGGGCTGTAAATGACACAGGCCCTCAAAAAATGCCCTGGGGTAGGGAATAGGCAAGAAAATTCAACACATGAGAAATTTTTCAAGAAGTCAATAAGAGGAGGGAGGTTGTACTCACTCTTTAAAAAAAAAGGAAAAGAAAAAAAGGGCATGCCTAAAGCTCAGTAAAGGAAATTATTAGCCATATGCAAATTCAAATTCAATAAGGTTTCAGCTCACACCAGTCATGACCAGCAGCAAAAAGTCTACAAACTATAAATGCTGAAGGGGTTTTAGAGAACTGTGTACCTTCTTGGTGCCGGTGGGATGTAAAGTGGTAAGAGCACTAACGAAAACTGAATGGAGCTGCTTGAAAAGGTAAAAATTGAGTTAACATATGATGCGGCAGGGCACCTTTTGGGCCTATAATATAAAACCACCAAAATCGGAAAGACAGATGCAGGCAAATATGCACTGCAACAATATTGAAATAGCCAAGACATGGAAGCAAAAAAAAGGTCCATAAACAGATGAATGGACAAAGATGAAGTGGTATACGTACCAAATGGAATAGTAGCCTCGGGAAAAAAAGGAACAATGCCGTTTTCACGACTACAGTTGAGCCTACAAATAATCATATAAGGTTAAGTAAGTCAAAAGGGTATGACAAATATCCTATGATATCATTTATACATGTTATCCTAAGATTGCTACCAAAGAACATATTTCCACAGAAAAAGACACTCACAGACTTATCAAGTAAACTAATGGTTAGCCAAAAGGAAAGGTGGGAGGATGGGTAAATTAGGACTATGGGGTTAATATACATATACTAATGTATGTTAAATGTATATAAACATATAACAGATAAATTATATGAATTATATAATCACCAATCCCTTTAAACTATACATTCTGTAATCACATACATGGTAACAGGGTCCAAAGGTGAACAGACATAAGTATGAATCATTGAGCAGATTCTGTACAGCCAGACAATCAACACACTCTAATCAAATTTACTCCGATAAGAAATAGAAACTAAATTTAAAAAACAAACATAAGTAAGGAGACATAAACTTCTGGGGGCTTATCCCTGCACATTCCACTCTAATTTACAACCTCGGAACCCTACCTCCAGGAAGACTCTTTTGCCCAAGTAACAAGAGTTGAGAACGTAATAATGCTGCCGCCTTGTGGCTGTTTCGCACAAGAGCAGCTTTAAACCCACTGCTAATGGTTGCTTAATAGTCCCAAGGAATGCAGGGCTCTAAATGACACCTGCCCTCAAAAAATGCCCTGGGGTAGGGAATAGGCAGGAAAATTCAACACATGAGAAATTTTTCAAGAAGTCAAGAGAGGAGGGAAGTTGTACCTACTCTTTAACAAAAAAAGGAAACGAAGAAAAAGGATATGGTTAAAGCTCAGTATAAGGAATTATTAGCCACATGCGTTTCCAACCTCCAAAAAGGTTTCAGCTCACACCAGTCAAATGGCCATTAGCAAAAAGTCTACAAAGTATAAATGCTGAATGGGTTTTAGACAACTCATACCTACTAGCTGCTGGTGGGATGTAAAGTGGTAAAAGCACTAACAAGAACTGAATGGAGCTGCTTTACAAGGTAAAAATTGAGCTACCATATGATGCGGCAGGGCACCTTTGAGCCTATAAACGAAGACCACCAGGATCGGAAAGACAGAGGCAGGCAAATGTGCACTGCAGTAATATTGAAATAGCCAAGACATGAAAGCAAAAAAAAAGGTCCATAAACATATGAATGGAAAAAGAAGAAGTGGTATATGGACAGAATGGAATAGTAAGCTCGGGAAAAAAATGAACAATGCCGTTTTCTGGACTACAGTTGAGCCTTGAAATAATCATATAAGGTTAAGTAAGTGAAAAGGGTATGACAAACAGCCTATGATATCATTTATACATGTTATCCTAAGATTGCTACCAATGAACATATTTCCACAGAAAAAGACACTCACAGACTTATCAAATAAACTAATGGTTAGCCAAAATGAAAGGTGGGAGGATGGGTAAATTAGGACTATGGGGTTAACATACATATACTAATGTATGTTAAATGTATATAAACATATAACATATAAATTACATGAATTATATCATCACCAATACCTTCAAAATATACATTTTGTGATCACATACATGGTAACAGTATCCGAAGATGAACAGACGTATGTATGAATCATTGAGCAGATTCTGTACAGCCAGACAATCAAAACACTCTAATCAAATTTACTCCGATAAGAAATAGAAATTAAATTTAAAAAACAAACATAAGTAAGGAGACATAAACTTCTGGGGGCTTGTCCCAGGACATTCCTCTCTAATTTACAACCTGGGAACACTACCTCCAGGAAGACTCTGTTGCCCTAATAACAAGAGTTGAGAATGTAATAATGCTGCCGTCTTGTGGCTCTTTCCCACAACAGCAGCTTTAAACCCAGTGCCAATGGTTGGTTATATAGTCACAAGGACTGCAGGGCTGTAAATGACACAGGCCCACAAAACATGCCCTGGGGTAGGGAATAGGCAAGAAAATTCAACACATGAGAAATTTTTCAAAAAGTCAATAAGAGGAGGGAAGTTG
The DNA here is from genome assembly GCF_965194825.1 of Balaenoptera physalus. NCBI lineage: Eukaryota > Metazoa > Chordata > Mammalia > Artiodactyla > Balaenopteridae > Balaenoptera > Balaenoptera physalus. The sequence continues at coordinate 154,509 of NW_028125543.1, forward strand.
TACTCACTCTTTAAAAAAAAGGAAAACAAAAAAAAGGACATGCCTAAAGCTCAGTATAAGGAATTATTAGCCACATACATATTCAAATTCAAAAAGGTTTAAGCTCACAAGAGTCATGACCATCAGCAAAAAGTCTACAAACTATAAATGCTGAAGGGGTTTTAGAGAACTGTGTACCTTCTAGTTGCTGGTGGGATGTAAAGTGGCAACAGCACTAACGCAAACTGAATGGAGCTGCTTGAAAAGGTAAAAATTGAGCTACCATATGATGCGGCAGGGCACCTTTTGGGCCTATAACCTAAGACCACCAGAATCGGAAAGACAGAGGCAGGCAAATGTGCACTGCAGCAACACTGAAATAGCCAAGACATGGAAGGAAAAAAAAAGGTCCATAAACAGATGTATGGACAAAGACGAAGTGGTATATGGACAGAATGGAATAGTAGGCTCGTGAAAAAAATGAACAATGCCGTTTTCAGGACTACAGTTGAGCCTAGAAATAATCATATAACGTTAAGTAAGTGAAAAGGGTATGACAAATATCCTATGATGTCATTTATATATGTTATCGTAAAATTGCTACCAATGAACATATTTCCACAGAAAAAGACACTCACAGACTTATCAAATAAACTAATGGTTAGCCAAAATGAAAGGTGGGAGGATGGGTAAATTAGGACTATGGGGTTAACATACATATACTAATGTATGTTAAATGTATATAAACATATAACATATAAAGTATATGAATTATATAATCACGAATACCTTTAAAATATATATTCTGTAATCACATACATGGTAACAGGATCCGAAGATGAAGAAACATAAATATGAATCAATGAGCAGATTCTGTACAGCCAGAAAATCAAAACACTCTAATCAGATTTACTCCGATAAGAAATAGAAATTAAATTTAAAAAACAAACATAAGTAAGGAGAGATAAACTTCTGGGGGCTTGTCCCAGCACATTCCACTCTAATTTCCAACCTTGGAACACTACCTCCAGGAAGAGTCTTTTGCCCCATTAACAAGAGTTGAGGACGTAATAATGCTGCCGCCATGTGGCTGTTTCCCACAGCAGCAGCTTTAAACCCAGTGCCAATGGTTGCCTACATACTCACAAGGACTGCAGGGCTGTAAATGACACAGGCCCTCAAGAAATGCCCTGGGGTAGGGAATAGGCAAGAAAATTCAACACATGAGAAATTTTTCAAGAAGTCAATAAGAGGAGGGAAGTTGTACTCACTCTTTAAAAAAAAGGAAAACAAAAAAAGGACATGCCTAAAGCTCAGTATAAGGAATTATTAGCCACATGCAAATTCAAATTCAAAAAGGTTTCAGCTCACACCAGTCATAACCATCAGCAAAAAGTCTACAAACGATAAATGCTGAAGGGGTTTTAGAGAACTGTGTACCTTCAAGCTGCTGCTGGGATGTAACGTGGTAACAACACTAATGCAAACTGAATGGAGATGCTTGAAAAGGTAAAAATTGAGCTACCATATGATGCGGCATGGCACCTTTTGGGCCTATAACCTAAGACCACCAGAATCTGGAAAACACAGGCAGGCCAATGTGCACTGCAGCAATATTGAAATAGCCAAGACATGGAAGCAGAAAATAGGTCCATAAACAGATGAATGGACAAAGACGAAGTGGTATACGTACCAAATGTAATAGTAGCCTCGCGAAAAAAATGAACAATGCCGTTTTCAGGACTACAGTTGAGCCTAGAAATAATCATATAAGGTTAAGTAAGTGAAAAGGGTATGACAAACATCCTATGATATCATTTATACATGTTATCCTAAGATTGCTACCAATGAACATATTTCCACAGAAAAACACACTCACAGACTTACCAAAGAAACTAATGGTTAGCCAAAATGAAAGGTGGGAGGATGGGTAAATTAGGACTATGGGGTTAACATACATATACTAATGTATGTTAAATGTATATAAACATATAACAGATAAACTATATGAATTATATAATCACCAATACCTTGAAAATATATATTTTGTGATCACATACATGGTAACAGGATCCGAAGATGAACAGACATATGTATGAATCATTGAGCAGATTCTGTACAGCCAGACAATCAAAACACTCTAATCAAATTTACTCCGACAAGAAGTATAAATTAAGTTTAAAAAACAAACATAAGTAAGGAGACATAAACTTCTGGGGCTTGTCCCAGCACATTCCACTCTAATTTACAACCTTGGAAAACTGCCTCCAGGAAGACTCACTTGCCCTAGTAACAAGAGTTGAGAACGTAATAATGCTGCCGCCTTGTGGCTGTTTCCCACAACAGCAGCTTTAAACCCAGTGCCAATGGTTGCTTATATAGTCACAAGGACTGCAGGGCTCTAAATGACACAGGCCCTCAAAACATGCCCTGGCGTAGGCAATAGGCAAGAAAATTCAACATATGAGAAATTTTTCAAGAAGTCAATAAGAGGAGGGAAGTTGTACTCACTCTTTAAAAAAAAAGGAAAAGAAAAAAAAGGACATGCCTAAAGCTCAGTATAAGGAATTATAAGCCACAAGCAAATTCAAATTCAAAAAGGTTTCAGTTCACACCAGTCATAACCATCAGCAAAAAGTCTACAAACGATAAATGCTGAGGGGGTTTTAGAGAACTGTGTACCTTCTGGCTGCTGGTGGGATGTAAAGTGGCAACAGCACTAACGCAAACTGAATGGAGCTGTGCTTGAAAAGGTAAAAATTGAGCTACCATATGATGCGGCAGGGCACCTTTTGGGCCTATAACCTAAGACCACCAGAATCGGAAAGACAGAGGCAGGCAAATGTGCACTGCAGCAATATTGAAAGAGCCAAGACATGGAAGCAAAAAAAGGTCCATAAACAGATGACGGGAAAAAGAAGAAGTGGTATACGGACAGAATGGAATAGTAGCCTCGGGAAAAAAATGAACAATGCCGTTTTCAGGACTACAGTTGAGCCTAGAAATAATCATATAACGATAAGTAAGTCAAAAGGGTATGACAAATGTCCTATGATATCATTTATACATGTTATCCTAAGATTGCTACCAATGAACATATTTCCACAGAAAAAGACACTCACAGACTTATCAAATAAACTAATGGTTAGCCAAAATGAAAGGTGGGGGGATGGGTAAATTAGGACTATGGGGTTAACATGAATATACTAATGTAAGTTAAATGTACATAAACATATAACATATAAATGATATGAATTATATAATCACCAATCCCTTCAAAATATACATTCTGTAATCACATACATGGTAACAGGTTCCGAAGATGAACAGACATATGTATGAATCATTGAGCAGATTCTGTACAGCCAGACAATCAAAACACTCTAATCAAATTTACTCCGATAAGAAGTAGAAAATAAATTTAAAAAACAAACATAAGTAAGGAGATATAAACTTCTGGGGGCTTGTTCCAGCACATTCCACTCTAGTTTACAACCTCGGAACACTACCTCCAGGAAGACTCTGCTGCTCTAGTAACAAGTGTTGAGAACGTAATAATGCTGCTGCCTTGTGGCTATTTCCCACAACAGCAGCTTTAAACCCAGTGCCAATGGTTGCTTATAGACTCACAAGGACTGCAGGGCTGTAAATGACACAGGCCCTCAAAAAATGCCCTGGGGTAGGGAATAGGCAAGAAAATTCAACACATGAGAAATTTTTCAAGAAGTCAATAAGAGGAGGGAGGTTGTACTCACTCTTTAAAAAAAAAGGAAAAGAAAAAAAGGGCATGCCTAAAGCTCAGTAAAGGAAATTATTAGCCATATGCAAATTCAAATTCAATAAGGTTTCAGCTCACACCAGTCATGACCAGCAGCAAAAAGTCTACAAACTATAAATGCTGAAGGGGTTTTAGAGAACTGTGTACCTTCTTGGTGCCGGTGGGATGTAAAGTGGTAAGAGCACTAACGAAAACTGAATGGAGCTGCTTGAAAAGGTAAAAATTGAGTTAACATATGATGCGGCAGGGCACCTTTTGGGCCTATAATATAAAACCACCAAAATCGGAAAGACAGATGCAGGCAAATATGCACTGCAACAATATTGAAATAGCCAAGACATGGAAGCAAAAAAAAGGTCCATAAACAGATGAATGGACAAAGATGAAGTGGTATACGTACCAAATGGAATAGTAGCCTCGGGAAAAAAAGGAACAATGCCGTTTTCACGACTACAGTTGAGCCTACAAATAATCATATAAGGTTAAGTAAGTCAAAAGGGTATGACAAATATCCTATGATATCATTTATACATGTTATCCTAAGATTGCTACCAAAGAACATATTTCCACAGAAAAAGACACTCACAGACTTATCAAGTAAACTAATGGTTAGCCAAAAGGAAAGGTGGGAGGATGGGTAAATTAGGACTATGGGGTTAATATACATATACTAATGTATGTTAAATGTATATAAACATATAACAGATAAATTATATGAATTATATAATCACCAATCCCTTTAAACTATACATTCTGTAATCACATACATGGTAACAGGGTCCAAAGGTGAACAGACATAAGTATGAATCATTGAGCAGATTCTGTACAGCCAGACAATCAACACACTCTAATCAAATTTACTCCGATAAGAAATAGAAACTAAATTTAAAAAACAAACATAAGTAAGGAGACATAAACTTCTGGGGGCTTATCCCTGCACATTCCACTCTAATTTACAACCTCGGAACCCTACCTCCAGGAAGACTCTTTTGCCCAAGTAACAAGAGTTGAGAACGTAATAATGCTGCCGCCTTGTGGCTGTTTCGCACAAGAGCAGCTTTAAACCCACTGCTAATGGTTGCTTAATAGTCCCAAGGAATGCAGGGCTCTAAATGACACCTGCCCTCAAAAAATGCCCTGGGGTAGGGAATAGGCAGGAAAATTCAACACATGAGAAATTTTTCAAGAAGTCAAGAGAGGAGGGAAGTTGTACCTACTCTTTAACAAAAAAAGGAAACGAAGAAAAAGGATATGGTTAAAGCTCAGTATAAGGAATTATTAGCCACATGCGTTTCCAACCTCCAAAAAGGTTTCAGCTCACACCAGTCAAATGGCCATTAGCAAAAAGTCTACAAAGTATAAATGCTGAATGGGTTTTAGACAACTCATACCTACTAGCTGCTGGTGGGATGTAAAGTGGTAAAAGCACTAACAAGAACTGAATGGAGCTGCTTTACAAGGTAAAAATTGAGCTACCATATGATGCGGCAGGGCACCTTTGAGCCTATAAACGAAGACCACCAGGATCGGAAAGACAGAGGCAGGCAAATGTGCACTGCAGTAATATTGAAATAGCCAAGACATGAAAGCAAAAAAAAAGGTCCATAAACATATGAATGGAAAAAGAAGAAGTGGTATATGGACAGAATGGAATAGTAAGCTCGGGAAAAAAATGAACAATGCCGTTTTCTGGACTACAGTTGAGCCTTGAAATAATCATATAAGGTTAAGTAAGTGAAAAGGGTATGACAAACAGCCTATGATATCATTTATACATGTTATCCTAAGATTGCTACCAATGAACATATTTCCACAGAAAAAGACACTCACAGACTTATCAAATAAACTAATGGTTAGCCAAAATGAAAGGTGGGAGGATGGGTAAATTAGGACTATGGGGTTAACATACATATACTAATGTATGTTAAATGTATATAAACATATAACATATAAATTACATGAATTATATCATCACCAATACCTTCAAAATATACATTTTGTGATCACATACATGGTAACAGTATCCGAAGATGAACAGACGTATGTATGAATCATTGAGCAGATTCTGTACAGCCAGACAATCAAAACACTCTAATCAAATTTACTCCGATAAGAAATAGAAATTAAATTTAAAAAACAAACATAAGTAAGGAGACATAAACTTCTGGGGGCTTGTCCCAGGACATTCCTCTCTAATTTACAACCTGGGAACACTACCTCCAGGAAGACTCTGTTGCCCTAATAACAAGAGTTGAGAATGTAATAATGCTGCCGTCTTGTGGCTCTTTCCCACAACAGCAGCTTTAAACCCAGTGCCAATGGTTGGTTATATAGTCACAAGGACTGCAGGGCTGTAAATGACACAGGCCCACAAAACATGCCCTGGGGTAGGGAAGAGTCAAGAAAATTCAACACATGAGAAATTTTTCAAGAAGTCAATAAGAGGAGGGAAGTTGTACTCACTCTTTAAAAAAAAGGAAAACAAAAAAAGGACATGCCTAAAGCTCAGTATAAGGAATTATTAGCCACATGCAAATTCAAATTCAAAAAGGTTTCAGCTCACACCAGTCATGACCATCAGCAAAAAGTCTACAAACTATAAATGCTGAAGGGGTTTTAGAGAACTGTGTACCTTCTAGTTGCTGGTGGGATGTAAAGTGGCAACAGCACTAACGCAAACTGAATGGAGCTGCTTGAAAAGGTAAAAATTGAGCTACCATATGATGCGGCAGGGCACCTTTTGGGCCTATAACCTAAGACCACCAGAATCGGAAAGACAGAGGCAGGCAAATGTGCACTGCAGCAACATTGAAATAGCCAAGACATGGAAGGAAAAAAAAAGGTCCATAAACAGATGTATGGACAAAGACGAAGTGGTATATGGACAGAATGGAATAGTAGGCTCGTGAAAAAAATGAACAATGCCGTTTTCAGGACTACAGTTGAGCCTAGAAATAATCATATAACGTTAAGTAAGTGAAAAGGGTATGACAAATATCCTATGATGTCATTTATATATGTTATCGTAAAATTGCTACCAATGAACATATTTCCACAGAAAAAGACACTCACAGACTTATCAAATAAACTAATGGTTAGCCAAAATGAAAGGTGGGAGGATGGGTAAATTAGGACTATGGGGTTAACATACATATACTAATGTATGTTAAATGTATATAAACATATAACATATAAAGTATATGAATTATATAATCACGAATACCTTTAAAATATATATTCTGTAATCACATACATGGTAACAGGATCCGAAGATGAAGAAACATAAATATGAATCAATGAGCAGATTCTGTACAGCCAGAAAATCAAAACACTCTAATCAGATTTACTCCGATAAGAAATAGAAATTAAATTTAAAAAACAAACATAAGTAAGGAGAGATAAACTTCTGGGGGCTTGTCCCAGCACATTCCACTCTAATTTCCAACCTTGGAACACTACCTCCAGGAAGAGTCTTTTGCCCCATTAACAAGAGTTGAGGACGTAATAATGCTGCCGCCATGTGGCTGTTTCCCACAGCAGCAGCTTTAAACCCAGTGCCAATGGTTGCCTACATACTCACAAGGACTGCAGGGCTGTAAATGACACAGGCCCTCAAGAAATGCCCTGGGGTAGGGAATAGGCAAGAAAATTCAACACATGAGAAATTTTTCAAGAAGTCAATAAGAGGAGGGAAGTTGTACTCACTCTTTAAAAAAAAGGAAAACAAAAAAAGGACATGCCTAAAGCTCAGTATAAGGAATTATTAGCCACATGCAAATTCAAATTCAAAAAGGTTTCAGCTCACACCAGTCATAACCATCAGCAAAAAGTCTACAAACGATAAATGCTGAAGGGGTTTTAGAGAACTGTGTACCTTCAAGCTGCAGCTGGGATGTAACGTGGTAACAACACTAATGCAAACTGAATGGAGATGCTTGAAAAGGTAAAAATTGAGCTACCATATGATGCGGCATGGCACCTTTTGGGCCTATAACCTAAGACCACCAGAATCTGGAAAACACAGGCAGGCCAATGTGCACTGCAGCAATATTGAAATAGCCAAGACATGGAAGCAGAAAATAGGTCCATAAACAGATGAATGGACAAAGACGAAGTGGTATACGTACCAAATGTAATAGTAGCCTCGCGAAAAAAATGAACAATGCCGTTTTCAGGACTACAGTTGAGCCTAGAAATAATCATATAAGGTTAAGTAAGTGAAAAGGGTATGACAAACATCCTATGATATCATTTATACATGTTATCCTAAGATTGCTACCAATGAACATATTTCCACAGAAAAACACACTCACAGACTTACCAAAGAAACTAATGGTTAGCCAAAATGAAAGGTGGGAGGATGGGTAAATTAGGACTATGGGGTTAACATACATATACTAATGTATGTTAAATGTATATAAACATATAACAGATAAACTATATGAATTATATAATCACCAATACCTTGAAAATATATATTTTGTGATCACATACATGGTAACAGGATCCGAAGATGAACAGACATATGTATGAATCATTGAGCAGATTCTGTACAGCCAGACAATCAAAACACTCTAATCAAATTTACTCCGACAAGAAGTATAAATTAAGTTTAAAAAACAAACATAAGTAAGGAGACATAAACTTCTGGGGCTTGTCCCAGCACATTCCACTCTAATTTACAACCTTGGAAAACTGCCTCCAGGAAGACTCACTTGCCCTAGTAACAAGAGTTGAGAACGTAATAATGCTGCCGCCTTGTGGCTGTTTCCCACAACAGCAGCTTTAAACCCAGTGCCAATGGTTGCTTATATAGTCACAAGGACTGCAGGGCTCTAAATGACACAGGCCCTCAAAACATGCCCTGGCGTAGGCAATAGGCAAGAAAATTCAACATATGAGAAATTTTTCAAGAAGTCAATAAGAGGAGGGAAGTTGTACTCACTCTTTAAAAAAAAAGGAAAAGAAAAAAAAGGACATGCCTAAAGCTCAGTATAAGGAATTATAAGCCACAAGCAAATTCAAATTCAAAAAGGTTTCAGTTCACACCAGTCATAACCATCAGCAAAAAGTCTACAAACGATAAATGCTGAGGGGGTTTTAGAGAACTGTGTACCTTCTGGCTGCTGGTGGGATGTAAAGTGGCAACAGCACTAACGCAAACTGAATGGAGCTGTGCTTGAAAAGGTAAAAATTGAGCTACCATATGATGCGGCAGGGCACCTTTTGGGCCTATAACCTAAGACCACCAGAATCGGAAAGACAGAGGCAGGCAAATGTGCACTGCAGCAATATTGAAAGAGCCAAGACATGGAAGCAAAAAAAGGTCCATAAACAGATGACGGGAAAAAGAAGAAGTGGTATACGGACAGAATGGAATAGTAGCCTCGGGAAAAAAATGAACAATGCCGTTTTCAGGACTACAGTTGAGCCTAGAAATAATCATATAACGATAACTAAGTCAAAAGGGTATGACAAATGTCCTATGATATCATTTATACATGTTATCCTAAGATTGCTACCAATGAACATATTTCCACAGAAAAAGACACTCACAGACTTATCAAATAAACTAATGGTTAGCCAAAATGAAAGGTGGGGGGATGGGTAAATTAGGACTATGGGGTTAACATGAATATACTAATGTAAGTTAAATGTACATAAACATATAACATATAAATGATATGAATTATATAATCACCAATCCCTTCAAAATATACATTCTGTAATCACATACATGGTAACAGGTTCCGAAGATGAACAGACATATGTATGAATCATTGAGCAGATTCTGTACAGCCAGACAATCAAAACACTCTAATCAAATTTACTCCGATAAGAAGTAGAAAATAAATTTAAAAAACAAACATAAGTAAGGAGATATAAACTTCTGGGGGCTTGTCCCAGCACATTCCACTCTAGTTTACAACCTCGGAACACTACCTCCAGGAAGACTCTGCTGCTCTAGTAACAAGTGTTGAGAACGTAATAATGCTGCTGCCTTGTGGCTATTTCCCACAACAGCAGCTTTAAACCCAGTGCCAATGGTTGCTTATAGACTCACAAGGACTGCAGGGCTGTAAATGACACAGGCCCTCAAAAAATGCCCTGGGGTAGGGAATAGGCAAGAAAATTCAACACATGAGAAATTTTTCAAGAAGTCAATAAGAGGAGGGAGGTTGTACTCACTCTTTAAAAAAAAAGGAAAAGAAAAAAAGGGCATGCCTAAAGCTCAGTAAAGGAAATTATTAGCCATATGCAAATTCAAATTCAATAAGGTTTCAGCTCACACCAGTCATGACCAGCAGCAAAAAGTCTACAAACTATAAATGCTGAAGGGGTTTTAGAGAACTGTGTACCTTCTTGGTGCCGGTGGGATGTAAAGTGGTAAGAGCACTAACGAAAACTGAATGGAGCTGCTTGAAAAGGTAAAAATTGAGTTAACATATGATGCGGCAGGGCACCTTTTGGGCCTATAATATAAAACCACCAAAATCGGAAAGACAGATGCAGGCAAATATGCACTGCAACAATATTGAAATAGCCAAGACATGGAAGCAAAAAAAAGGTCCATAAACAGATGAATGGACAAAGATGAAGTGGTATACGTACCAAATGGAATAGTAGCCTCGGGAAAAAAAGGAACAATGCCGTTTTCACGACTACAGTTGAGCCTACAAATAATCATATAAGGTTAAGTAAGTCAAAAGGGTATGACAAATATCCTATGATATCATTTATACATGTTATCCTAAGATTGCTACCAAAGAACATATTTCCACAGAAAAAGACACTCACAGACTTATCAAGTAAACTAATGGTTAGCCAAAAGGAAAGGTGGGAGGATGGGTAAATTAGGACTATGGGGTTAATATACATATACTAATGTATGTTAAATGTATATAAACATATAACAGATAAATTATATGAATTATATAATCACCAATCCCTTTAAACTATACATTCTGTAATCACATACATGGTAACAGGGTCCAAAGGTGAACAGACATAAGTATGAATCATTGAGCAGATTCTGTACAGCCAGACAATCAACACACTCTAATCAAATTTACTCCGATAAGAAATAGAAACTAAATTTAAAAAACAAACATAAGTAAGGAGACATAAACTTCTGGGGGCTTATCCCTGCACATTCCACTCTAATTTACAACCTCGGAACCCTACCTCCAGGAAGACTCTTTTGCCCAAGTAACAAGAGTTGAGAACGTAATAATGCTGCCGCCTTGTGGCTGTTTCGCACAAGAGCAGCTTTAAACCCACTGCTAATGGTTGCTTAATAGTCCCAAGGAATGCAGGGCTCTAAATGACACCTGCCCTCAAAAAATGCCCTGGGGTAGGGAATAGGCAGGAAAATTCAACACATGAGAAATTTTTCAAGAAGTCAAGAGAGGAGGGAAGTTGTACCTACTCTTTAACAAAAAAAGGAAACGAAGAAAAAGGATATGGTTAAAGCTCAGTATAAGGAATTATTAGCCACATGCGTTTCCAACCTCCAAAAAGGTTTCAGCTCACACCAGTCAAATGGCCATTAGCAAAAAGTCTACAAAGTATAAATGCTGAATGGGTTTTAGACAACTCATACCTACTAGCTGCTGGTGGGATGTAAAGTGGTAAAAGCACTAACAAGAACTGAATGGAGCTGCTTTACAAGGTAAAAATTGAGCTACCATATGATGCGGCAGGGCACCTTTGAGCCTATAAACGAAGACCACCAGGATCGGAAAGACAGAGGCAGGCAAATGTGCACTGCAGTAATATTGAAATAGCCAAGACATGAAAGCAAAAAAAAAGGTCCATAAACATATGAATGGAAAAAGAAGAAGTGGTATATGGACAGAATGGAATAGTAAGCTCGGGAAAAAAATGAACAATGCCGTTTTCTGGACTACAGTTGAGCCTTGAAATAATCATATAAGGTTAAGTAAGTGAAAAGGGTATGACAAACAGCCTATGATATCATTTATACATGTTATCCTAAGATTGCTACCAATGAACACATTTCCACAGAAAAAGACACTCACAGACTTATCAAATAAACTAATGGTTAGCCAAAATGAAAGGTGGGAGGATGGGTAAATTAGGACTATGGGGTTAACATACATATACTAATGTATGTTAAATGTATATAAACATATAACATATAAATTACATGAATTATATCATCACCAATACCTTCAAAATATACATTTTGTGATCACATACATGGTAACAGTATCCGAAGATGAACAGACGTATGTATGAATCATTGAGCAGATTCTGTACAGCCAGACAATCAAAACACTCTAATCAAATTTACTCCGATAAGAAATAGAAATTAAATTTAAAAAACAAACATAAGTAAGGAGACATAAACTTCTGGGGGCTTGTCCCAGGACATTCCTCTCTAATTTACAACCTGGGAACACTACCTCCAGGAAGACTCTGTTGCCCTAATAACAAGAGTTGAGAATGTAATAATGCTGCCGTCTTGTGGCTCTTTCCCACAACAGCAGCTTTAAACCCAGTGCCAATGGTTGGTTATATAGTCACAAGGACTGCAGGGCTGTAAATGACACAGGCCCACAAAACATGCCCTGGGGTAGGGAATAGGCAAGAAAATTCAACACATGAGAAATTTTTCAAGAAGTCAATAAGAGGAGGGAAGTTGTACTCACTCTTTAAAAAAAAGGAAAACAAAAAAAGGACATGCCTAAAGCTCAGTATAAGGAATTATTAGCCACATGCAAATTCAAATTCAAAAAGGTTTCAGCTCACACCAGTCATAACCATCAGCAAAAAGTCTACAAACGATAAATGCTGAAGGGGTTTTAGAGAACTGTGTACCTTCAAGCTGCTGCTGGGATGTAACGTGGTAACAACACTAATGCAAACTGAATGGAGATGCTTGAAAAGGTAAAAATTGAGCTACCATATGATGCGGCATGGTACCTTTTGGGCCTATAACCTAAGACCACCAGAATCTGGAAAACACAGGCAGGCCAATGTGCACTGCAGCAATATTGAAATAGCCAAGACATGGAAGCAGAAAATAGGTCCATAAACAGATGAATGGACAAAGACGAAGTGGTATACGTACCAAATGTAATAGTAGCCTCGCGAAAAAAATGAACAATGCCGTTTTCAGGACTACAGTTGAGCCTAGAAATAATCATATAAGGTTAAGTAAGTGAAAAGGGTATGACAAACATCCTATGATATCATTTATACATGTTATCCTAAGATTGCTACCAATGAACATATTTCCACAGAAAAACACACTCACAGACTTACCAAAGAAACTAATGGTTAGCCAAAATGAAAGGTGGGAGGATGGGTAAATTAGGACTATGGGGTTAACATACATATACTAATGTATGTTAAATGTATATAAACATATAACAGATAAACTATATGAATTATATAATCACCAATACCTTGAAAATATATATTTTGTGATCACATACATGGTAACAGGATCCGAAGATGAACAGACATATGTATGAATCATTGAGCAGATTCTGTACAGCCAGACAATCAAAACACTCTAATCAAATTTACTCCGACAAGAAGTATAAATTAAGTTTAAAAAACAAACATAAGTAAGGAGACATAAACTTCTGGGGCTTGTCCCAGCACATTCCACTCTAATTTACAACCTTGGAAAACTGCCTCCAGGAAGACTCACTTGCCCTAGTAACAAGAGTTGAGAACGTAATAATGCTGCCGCCTTGTGGCTGTTTCCCACAACAGCAGCTTTAAACCCAGTGCCAATGGTTGCTTATATAGTCACAAGGACTGCAGGGCTCTAAATGACACAGGCCCTCAAAACATGCCCTGGCGTAGGCAATAGGCAAGAAAATTCAACATATGAGAAATTTTTCAAGAAGTCAATAAGAGGAGGGAAGTTGTACTCACTCTTTAAAAAAAAAGGAAAAGAAAAAAAAGGACATGCCTAAAGCTCAGTATAAGGAATTATAAGCCACAAGCAAATTCAAATTCAAAAAGGTTTCAGTTCACACCAGTCATAACCATCAGCAAAAAGTCTACAAACGATAAATGCTGAGGGGGTTTTAGAGAACTGTGTACCTTCTGGCTGCTGGTGGGATGTAAAGTGGCAACAGCACTAACGCAAACTGAATGGAGCTGTGCTTGAAAAGGTAAAAATTGAGCTACCATATGATGCGGCAGGGCACCTTTTGGGCCTATAACCTAAGACCACCAGAATCGGAAAGACAGAGGCAGGCAAATGTGCACTGCAGCAATATTGAAAGAGCCAAGACATGGAAGCAAAAAAAGGTCCATAAACAGATGACGGGAAAAAGAAGAAGTGGTATACGGACAGAATGGAATAGTAGCCTCGGGAAAAAAATGAACAATGCCGTTTTCAGGACTACAGTTGAGCCTAGAAATAATCATATAACGATAAGTAAGTCAAAAGGGTATGACAAATGTCCTATGATATCATTTATACATGTTATCCTAAGATTGCTACCAATGAACATATTTCCACAGAAAAAGACACTCACAGACTTATCAAATAAACTAATGGTTAGCCAAAATGAAAGGTGGGGGGATGGGTAAATTAGGACTATGGGGTTAACATGAATATACTAATGTAAGTTAAATGTACATAAACATATAACATATAAATGATATGAATTATATAATCACCAATCCCTTCAAAATATACATTCTGTAATCACATACATGGTAACAGGTTCCGAAGATGAACAGACATATGTATGAATCATTGAGCAGATTCTGTACAGCCAGACAATCAAAACACTCTAATCAAATTTACTCCGATAAGAAGTAGAAAATAAATTTAAAAAACAAACATAAGTAAGGAGATATAAACTTCTGGGGGCTTGTCCCAGCACATTCCACTCTAGTTTACAACCTCGGAACACTACCTCCAGGAAGACTCTGCTGCCCTAGTAACAAGTGTTGAGAACGTAATAATGCTGCTGCCTTGTGGCTATTTCCCACAACAGCAGCTTTAAACCCAGTGCCAATGGTTGCTTATAGACTCACAAGGACTGCAGGGCTGTAAATGACACAGGCCCTCAAAAAATGCCCTGGGGTAGGGAATAGGCAAGAAAATTCAACACATGAGAAATTTTTCAAGAAGTCAATAAGAGGAGGGAGGTTGTACTCACTCTTTAAAAAAAAAGGAAAAGAAAAAAAGGGCATGCCTAAAGCTCAGTAAAGGAAATTATTAGCCATATGCAAATTCAAATTCAATAAGGTTTCAGCTCACACCAGTCATGACCAGCAGCAAAAAGTCTACAAACTATAAATGCTGAAGGGGTTTTAGAGAACTGTGTACCTTCTTGGTGCCGGTGGGATGTAAAGTGGTAAGAGCACTAACGAAAACTGAATGGAGCTGCTTGAAAAGGTAAAAATTGAGTTAACATATGATGCGGCAGGGCACCTTTTGGGCCTATAATATAAAACCACCAAAATCGGAAAGACAGATGCAGGCAAATATGCACTGCAACAATATTGAAATAGCCAAGACATGGAAGCAAAAAAAAGGTCGATAAACAGATGAATGGACAAAGATGAAGTGGTATACGTACCAAATGGAATAGTAGCCTCGGGAAAAAAAGGAACAATGCCGTTTTCACGACTACAGTTGAGCCTACAAATAATCATATAAGGTTAAGTAAGTCAAAAGGGTATGACAAATATCCTATGATATCATTTATACATGTTATCCTAAGATTGCTACCAAAGAACATATTTCCACAGAAAAAGACACTCACAGACTTATCAAGTAAACTAATGGTTAGCCAAAAGGAAAGGTGGGAGGATGGGTAAATTAGGACTATGGGGTTAATATACATATACTAATGTATGTTAAATGTATATAAACATATAACAGATAAATTATATGAATTATATAATCACCAATCCCTTTAAAGAATACATTCTGTAATCACATACATGGTAACAGGGTCCAAAGGTGAACAGACATAAGTATGAATCATTGAGCAGATTCTGTACAGCCAGACAATCAACACACTCTAATCAAATTTACTCCGATAAGAAATAGAAACTAAATTTAAAAAACAAACATAAGTAAGGAGACATAAACTTCTGGGGGCTTATCCCTGCACATTCCACTCTAATTTACAACCTCGGAACCCTACCTCCAGGAAGACTCTTTTGCCCAAGTAACAAGAGTTGAGAACGTAATAATGCTGCCGCCTTGTGGCTGTTTCGCACAAGAGCAGCTTTAAACCCACTGCTAATGGTTGCTTAATAGTCCCAAGGAATGCAGGGCTCTAAATGACACCTGCCCTCAAAAAATGCCCTGGGGTAGGGAATAGGCAGGAAAATTCAACACATGAGAAATTTTTCAAGAAGTCAAGAGAGGAGGGAAGTTGTACCTACTCTTTAACAAAAAAAGGAAACGAAGAAAAAGGATATGGTTAAAGCTCAGTATAAGGAATTATTAGCCACATGCGTTTCCAACCTCCAAAAAGGTTTCAGCTCACACCAGTCAAATGGCCATTAGCAAAAAGTCTACAAAGTATAAATGCTGAATGGGTTTTAGACAACTCATACCTATTAGCTGCTGGTGGGATGTAAAGTGGTAAAAGCACTAACAAGAACTGAATGGAGCTGCTTTACAAGGTAAAAATTGAGCTACCATATGATGCGGCAGGGCACCTTTGAGCCTATAAACGAAGACCACCAGGATCGGAAAGACAGAGGCAGGCAAATGTGCACTGCAGTAATATTGAAATAGCCAAGACATGAAAGCAAAAAAAAAGGTCCATAAACATATGAATGGAAAAAGAAGAAGTGGTATATGGACAGAATGGAATAGTAAGCTCGGGAAAAAAATGAACAATGCCGTTTTCTGGACTACAGTTGAGCCTTGAAATAATCATATAAGGTTAAGTAAGTGAAAAGGGTATGACAAACAGCCTATGATATCATTTATACATGTTATCCTAAGATTGCTACCAATGAACATATTTCCACAGAAAAAGACACTCACAGACTTATCAAATAAACTAATGGTTAGCCAAAATGAAAGGTGGGAGGATGGGTAAATTAGGACTATGGGGTTAACATACATATACTAATGTATGTTAAATGTATATAAACATATAACATATAAATTACATGAATTATATCATCACCAATACCTTCAAAATATACATTTTGTGATCACATACATGGTAACAGTATCCGAAGATGAACAGACGTATGTATGAATCATTGAGCAGATTCTGTACAGCCAGACAATCAAAACACTCTAATCAAATTTACTCCGATAAGAAATAGAAATTAAATTTAAAAAACAAACATAAGTAAGGAGACATAAACTTCTGGGGGCTTGTCCCAGGACATTCCTCTCTAATTTACAACCTGGGAACACTACCTCCAGGAAGACTCTGTTGCCCTAATAACAAGAGTTGAGAATGTAATAATGCTGCCGTCTTGTGGCTCTTTCCCACAACAGCAGCTTTAAACCCAGTGCCAATGGTTGGTTATATAGTCACAAGGACTGCAGGGCTGTAAATGACACAGGCCCACAAAACATGCCCTGGGGTAGGGAATAGGCAAGAAAATTCAACACATGAGAAATTTTTCAAGAAGTCAATAAGAGGAGGGAAGTTGTACTCACTCTTTAAAAAAAAGGAAAACAAAAAAAAGGACATGCCTAAAGCTCAGTATAAGGAATTATTAGCCACATACATATTCAAATTGAAAAAGGTTTAAGCTCACAAGAGTCATGACCATCAGCAAAAAGTCTACAAACTATAAATGCTGAAGGGGTTTTAGAGAACTGTGTACCTTCTAGTTGCTGGTGGGATGTAAAGTGGCAACAGCACTAACGCAAACTGAATGGAGCTGCTTGAAAAGGTAAAAATTGAGCTACCATATGATGCGGCAGGGCACCTTTTGGGCCTATAACCTAAGACCACCAGAATCGGAAAGACAGAGGCAGGCAAATGTGCACTGCAGCAACATTGAAATAGCCAAGACATGGAAGGAAAAAAAAAGGTCCATAAACAGATGTATGGACAAAGACGAAGTGGTATATGGACAGAATGGAATAGTAGGCTCGTGAAAAAAATGAACAATGCCGTTTTCAGGACTACAGTTGAGCCTAGAAATAATCATATAACGTTAAGTAAGTGAAAAGGGTATGACAAATATCCTATGATGTCATTTATATATGTTATCGTAAAATTGCTACCAATGAACATATTTCCACAGAAAAAGACACTCACAGACTTATCAAATAAACTAATGGTTAGCCAAAATGAAAGGTGGGAGGATGGGTAAATTAGGACTATGGGGTTAACATACATATACTAATGTATGTTAAATGTATATAAACATATAACATATAAAGTATATGAATTATATAATCACGAATACCTTTAAAATATATATTCTGTAATCACATACATGGTAACAGGATCCGAAGATGAAGAAACATAAATATGAATCAATGAGCAGATTCTGTACAGCCAGAAAATCAAAACACTCTAATCAGATTTACTCCGATAAGAAATAGAAATTAAATTTAAAAAACAAACATAAGTAAGGAGAGATAAACTTCTGGGGGCTTGTCCCAGCACATTCCACTCTAATTTCCAACCTTGGAACACTACCTCCAGGAAGAGTCTTTTGCCCCATTAACAA
Organism: Balaenoptera physalus; assembly: GCF_965194825.1. Taxonomy (NCBI): domain Eukaryota; kingdom Metazoa; phylum Chordata; class Mammalia; order Artiodactyla; family Balaenopteridae; genus Balaenoptera; species Balaenoptera physalus. Next base: position 172,939 of record NW_028125543.1, read on the forward strand.
GAGTTGAGGACGTAATAATGCTGCCGCCATGTGGCTGTTTCCCACAGCAGCAGCTTTAAACCCAGTGCCAATGGTTGCCTACATACTCACAAGGACTGCAGGGCTGTAAATGACACAGGCCCTCAAGAAATGCCCTGGGGTAGGGAATAGGCAAGAAAATTCAACACATGAGAAATTTTTCAAGAAGTCAATAAGAGGAGGGAAGTTGTACTCACTCTTTAAAAAAAAGGAAAACAAAAAAAGGACATGCCTAAAGCTCAGTATAAGGAATTATTAGCCACATGCAAATTCAAATTCAAAAAGGTTTCAGCTCACACCAGTCATAACCATCAGCAAAAAGTCTACAAACGATAAATGCTGAAGGGGTTTTAGAGAACTGTGTACCTTCAAGCTGCAGCTGGGATGTAACGTGGTAACAACACTAATGCAAACTGAATGGAGATGCTTGAAAAGGTAAAAATTGAGCTACCATATGATGCGGCATGGCACCTTTTGGGCCTATAACCTAAGACCACCAGAATCTGGAAAACACAGGCAGGCCAATGTGCACTGCAGCAATATTGAAATAGCCAAGACATGGAAGCAGAAAATAGGTCCATAAACAGATGAATGGACAAAGACGAAGTGGTATACGTACCAAATGTAATAGTAGCCTCGCGAAAAAAATGAACAATGCCGTTTTCAGGACTACAGTTGAGCCTAGAAATAATCATATAAGGTTAAGTAAGTGAAAAGGGTATGACAAACATCCTATGATATCATTTATACATGTTATCCTAAGATTGCTACCAATGAACATATTTCCACAGAAAAACACACTCACAGACTTACCAAAGAAACTAATGGTTAGCCAAAATGAAAGGTGGGAGGATGGGTAAATTAGGACTATGGGGTTAACATACATATACTAATGTATGTTAAATGTATATAAACATATAACAGATAAACTATATGAATTATATAATCACCAATACCTTGAAAATATATATTTTGTGATCACATACATGGTAACAGGATCCGAAGATGAACAGACATATGTATGAATCATTGAGCAGATTCTGTACAGCCAGACAATCAAAACACTCTAATCAAATTTACTCCGACAAGAAGTATAAATTAAGTTTAAAAAACAAACATAAGTAAGGAGACATAAACTTCTGGGGCTTGTCCCAGCACATTCCACTCTAATTTACAACCTTGGAAAACTGCCTCCAGGAAGACTCACTTGCCCTAGTAACAAGAGTTGAGAACGTAATAATGCTGCCGCCTTGTGGCTGTTTCCCACAACAGCAGCTTTAAACCCAGTGCCAATGGTTGCTTATATAGTCACAAGGACTGCAGGGCTCTAAATGACACAGGCCCTCAAAACATGCCCTGGCGTAGGCAATAGGCAAGAAAATTCAACATATGAGAAATTTTTCAAGAAGTCAATAAGAGGAGGGAAGTTGTACTCACTCTTTAAAAAAAAAGGAAAAGAAAAAAAAGGACATGCCTAAAGCTCAGTATAAGGAATTATAAGCCACAAGCAAATTCAAATTCAAAAAGGTTTCAGTTCACACCAGTCATAACCATCAGCAAAAAGTCTACAAACGATAAATGCTGAGGGGGTTTTAGAGAACTGTGTACCTTCTGGCTGCTGGTGGGATGTAAAGTGGCAACAGCACTAACGCAAACTGAATGGAGCTGTGCTTGAAAAGGTAAAAATTGAGCTACCATATGATGCGGCAGGGCACCTTTTGGGCCTATAACCTAAGACCACCAGAATCGGAAAGACAGAGGCAGGCAAATGTGCACTGCAGCAATATTGAAAGAGCCAAGACATGGAAGCAAAAAAAGGTCCATAAACAGATGACGGGAAAAAGAAGAAGTGGTATACGGACAGAATGGAATAGTAGCCTCGGGAAAAAAATGAACAATGCCGTTTTCAGGACTACAGTTGAGCCTAGAAATAATCATATAACGATAAGTAAGTCAAAAGGGTATGACAAATGTCCTATGATATCATTTATACATGTTATCCTAAGATTGCTACCAATGAACATATTTCCACAGAAAAAGACACTCACAGACTTATCAAATAAACTAATGGTTAGCCAAAATGAAAGGTGGGGGGATGGGTAAATTAGGACTATGGGGTTAACATGAATATACTAATGTAAGTTAAATGTACATAAACATATAACATATAAATGATATGAATTATATAATCACCAATCCCTTCAAAATATACATTCTGTAATCACATACATGGTAACAGGTTCCGAAGATGAACAGACATATGTATGAATCATTGAGCAGATTCTGTACAGCCAGACAATCAAAACACTCTAATCAAATTTACTCCGATAAGAAGTAGAAAATAAATTTAAAAAACAAACATAAGTAAGGAGATATAAACTTCTGGGGGCTTGTCCCAGCACATTCCACTCTAGTTTACAACCTCAGAACACTACCTCCAGGAAGACTCTGCTGCCCTAGTAACAAGTGTTGAGAACGTAATAATGCTGCTGCCTTGTGGCTATTTCCCACAACAGCAGCTTTAAACCCAGTGCCAATGGTTGCTTATAGACTCACAAGGACTGCAGGGCTGTAAATGACACAGGCCCTCAAAAAATGCCCTGGGGTAGGGAATAGGCAAGAAAATTCAACACATGAGAAATTTTTCAAGAAGTCAATAAGAGGAGGGAGGTTGTACTCACTCTTTAAAAAAAAAGGAAAAGAAAAAAAGGGCATGCCTAAAGCTCAGTAAAGGAAATTATTAGCCATATGCAAATTCAAATTCAATAAGGTTTCAGCTCACACCAGTCATGACCAGCAGCAAAAAGTCTACAAACTATAAATGCTGAAGGGGTTTTAGAGAACTGTGTACCTTCTTGGTGCCGGTGGGATGTAAAGTGGTAAGAGCACTAACGAAAACTGAATGGAGCTGCTTGAAAAGGTAAAAATTGAGTTAACATATGATGCGGCAGGGCACCTTTTGGGCCTATAATATAAAACCACCAAAATCGGAAAGACAGATGCAGGCAAATATGCACTGCAACAATATTGAAATAGCCAAGACATGGAAGCAAAAAAAAGGTCGATAAACAAATGAATGGACAAAGATGAAGTGGTATACGTACCAAATGGAATAGTAGCCTCGGGAAAAAAAGGAACAATGCCGTTTTCACGACTACAGTTGAGCCTACAAATAATCATATAAGGTTAAGTAAGTCAAAAGGGTATGACAAATATCCTATGATATCATTTATACATGTTATCCTAAGATTGCTACCAAAGAACATATTTCCACAGAAAAAGACACTCACAGACTTATCAAGTAAACTAATGGTTAGCCAAAAGGAAAGGTGGGAGGATGGGTAAATTAGGACTATGGGGTTAATATACATATACTAATGTATGTTAAATGTATATAAACATATAACAGATAAATTATATGAATTATATAATCACCAATACCTTTAAAATATACATTCTGTAATCACATACATGGTAACAGGGTCCAAAGGTGAACAGACATAAGTATGAATCATTGAGCAGATTCTGTACAGCCAGACAATCAACACACTCTAATCAAATTTACTCCGATAAGAAATAGAAACTAAATTTAAAAAACAAACATAAGTAAGGAGACATAAACTTCTGGGGGCTTGTCCCTGCACATTCCACTCTAATTTACAACCTCGGAACCCTACCTCCAGGAAGACTCTTTTGCCCAAGTAACAAGAGTTGAGAACGTAATAATGCTGCCGCCTTGTGGCTGTTTCGCACAAGAGCAGCTTTAAACCCACTGCTAATGGTTGCTTAATAGTCCCAAGGAATGCAGGGCTCTAAATGACACCTGCCCTCAAAAAATGCCCTGGGGTAGGGAATAGGCAGGAAAATTCAACACATGAGAAATTTTTCAAGAAGTCAAGAGAGGAGGGAAGTTGTACCTACTCTTTAACAAAAAAAGGAAACGAAGAAAAAGGATATGGTTAAAGCTCAGTATAAGGAATTATTAGCCACATGCGTTTCCAACCTCCAAAAAGGTTTCAGCTCACACCAGTCAAATGGCCATTAGCAAAAAGTCTACAAAGTATAAATGCTGAATGGGTTTTAGACAACTCATACCTACTAGCTGCTGGTGGGATGTAAAGTGGTAAAAGCACTAACAAGAACTGAATGGAGCTGCTTTACAAGGTAAAAATTGAGCTACCATATGATGCGGCAGGGCACCTTTGAGCCTATAAACGAAGACCACCAGGATCGGAAAGACAGAGGCAGGCAAATGTGCACTGCAGTAATATTGAAATAGCCAAGACATGAAAGCAAAAAAAAAGGTCCATAAACATATGAATGGAAAAAGAAGAAGTGGTATATGGACAGAATGGAATAGTAAGCTCGGGAAAAAAATGAACAATGCCGTTTTCTGGACTACAGTTGAGCCTTGAAATAATCATATAAGGTTAAGTAAGTGAAAAGGGTATGACAAACAGCCTATGATATCATTTATACATGTTATCCTAAGATTGCTACCAATGAACATATTTCCACAGAAAAAGACACTCACAGACTTATCAAATAAACTAATGGTTAGCCAAAATGAAAGGTGGGAGGATGGGTAAATTAGGACTATGGGGTTAACATACATATACTAATGTATGTTAAATGTATATAAACATATAACATATAAATTACATGAATTATATCATCACCAATACCTTCAAAATATACATTTTGTGATCACATACATGGTAACAGTATCCGAAGATGAACAGACGTATGTATGAATCATTGAGCAGATTCTGTACAGCCAGACAATCAAAACACTCTAATCAAATTTACTCCGATAAGAAATAGAAATTAAATTTAAAAAACAAACATAAGTAAGGAGACATAAACTTCTGGGGGCTTGTCCCAGGACATTCCTCTCTAATTTACAACCTGGGAACACTACCTCCAGGAAGACTCTGTTGCCCTAATAACAAGAGTTGAGAATGTAATAATGCTGCCGTCTTGTGGCTCTTTCCCACAACAGCAGCTTTAAACCCAGTGCCAATGGTTGGTTATATAGTCACAAGGACTGCAGGGCTGTAAATGACACAGGCCCACAAAACATGCCCTGGGGTAGGGAATAGGCAAGAAAATTCAACACATGAGAAATTTTTCAAAAAGTCAATAAGAGGAGGGAAGTTGTACTCACTCTTTAAAAAAAAGGAAAACAAAAAAAAGGACATGCCTAAAGCTCAGTATAAGGAATTATTAGCCACATACATATTCAAATTCAAAAAGGTTTAAGCTCACAAGAGTCATGATCATCAGCAAAAAGTCTACAAACTATAAATGCTGAAGGGGTTTTAGAGAACTGTGTACCTTCTAGTTGCTGGTGGGATGTAAAGTGGCAACAGCACTAACGCAAACTGAATGGAGCTGCTTGAAAAGGTAAAAATTGAGCTACCATATGATGCGGCAGGGCACCTTTTGGGCCTATAACCTAAGACCACCAGAATCGGAAAGACAGAGGCAGGCAAATGTGCACTGCAGCAACATTGAAATAGCCAAGACATGGAAGGAAAAAAAAAGGTCCATAAACAGATGTATGGACAAAGACGAAGTGGTATATGGACAGAATGGAATAGTAGGCTCGTGAAAAAAATGAACAATGCCGTTTTCAGGACTACAGTTGAGCCTAGAAATAATCATATAACGTTAAGTAAGTGAAAAGGGTATGACAAATATCCTATGATGTCATTTATATATGTTATCGTAAAATTGCTACCAATGAACATATTTCCACAGAAAAAGACACTCACAGACTTATCAAATAAACTAATGGTTAGCCAAAATGAAAGGTGGGAGGATGGGTAAATTAGGACTATGGGGTTAACATACATATACTAATGTATGTTAAATGTATATAAACATATAACATATAAAGTATATGAATTATATAATCACGAATACCTTTAAAATATATATTCTGTAATCACATACATGGTAACAGGATCCGAAGATGAAGAAACATAAATATGAATCAATGAGCAGATTCTGTACAGCCAGAAAATCAAAACACTCTAATCAGATTTACTCCGATAAGAAATAGAAATTAAATTTAAAAAACAAACATAAGTAAGGAGAGATAAACTTCTGGGGGCTTGTCCCAGCACATTCCACTCTAATTTCCAACCTTGGAACACTACCTCCAGGAAGAGTCTTTTGCCCCATTAACAAGAGTTGAGGACGTAATAATGCTGCCGCCATGTGGCTGTTTCCCACAGCAGCAGCTTTAAACCCAGTGCCAATGGTTGCCTACATAGTCACAAGGACTGCAGGGCTGTAAATGACACAGGCCCTCAAGAAATGCCCTGGGGTAGGGAATAGGCAAGAAAATTCAACACATGAGAAATTTTTCAAGAAGTCAATAAGAGGAGGGAAGTTGTACTCACTCTTTAAAAAAAAGGAAAACAAAAAAAGGACATGCCTAAAGCTCAGTATAAGGAATTATTAGCCACATGCAAATTCAAATTCAAAAAGGTTTCAGCTCACACCAGTCATAACCATCAGCAAAAAGTCTACAAACGATAAATGCTGAAGGGGTTTTAGAGAACTGTGTACCTTCAAGCTGCTGCTGGGATGTAACGTGGTAACAACACTAATGCAAACTGAATGGAGATGCTTGAAAAGGTAAAAATTGAGCTACCATATGATGCGGCATGGTACCTTTTGGGCCTATAACCTAAGACCACCAGAATCTGGAAAACACAGGCAGGCCAATGTGCACTGCAGCAATATTGAAATAGCCAAGACATGGAAGCAGAAAATAGGTCCATAAACAGATGAATGGACAAAGACGAAGTGGTATACGTACCAAATGTAATAGTAGCCTCGCGAAAAAAATGAACAATGCCGTTTTCAGGACTACAGTTGAGCCTAGAAATAATCATATAAGGTTAAGTAAGTGAAAAGGGTATGACAAACAGCCTATGATATCATTTATACATGTTATCCTAAGATTGCTACCAATGAACATATTTCCACAGAAAAACACACTCACAGACTTACCAAAGAAACTAATGGTTAGCCAAAATGAAAGGTGGGAGGATGGGTAAATTAGGACTATGGGGTTAACATACATATACTAATGTATGTTAAATGTATATAAACATATAACAGATAAACTATATGAATTATATAATCACCAATACCTTGAAAATATATATTTTGTGATCACATACATGGTAACAGGATCCGAAGATGAACAGACATATGTATGAATCATTGAGCAGATTCTGTACAGCCAGACAATCAAAACACTCTAATCAAATTTACTCCGACAAGAAGTATAAATTAAGTTTAAAAAACAAACATAAGTAAGGAGACATAAACTTCTGGGGCTTGTCCCAGCACATTCCACTCTAATTTACAACCTTGGAAAACTGCCTCCAGGAAGACTCAGTTGCCCTAGTAACAAGAGTTGAGAACGTAATAATGCTGCCGCCTTGTGGCTGTTTCCCACAACAGCAGCTTTAAACCCAGTGCCAATGGTTGCTTATATAGTCACAAGGACTGCAGGGCTCTAAATGACACAGGCCCTCAAAACATGCCCTGGCGTAGGCAATAGGCAAGAAAATTCAACATATGAGAAATTTTTCAAGAAGTCAATAAGAGGAGGGAAGTTGTACTCACTCTTTAAAAAAAAAGGAAAAGAAAAAAAAGGACATGCCTAAAGCTCAGTATAAGGAATTATAAGCCACAAGCAAATTCAAATTCAAAAAGGTTTCAGTTCACACCAGTCATAACCATCAGCAAAAAGTCTACAAACGATAAATGCTGAGGGGGTTTTAGAGAACTGTGTACCTTCTGGCTGCTGGTGGGATGTAAAGTGGCAACAGCACTAACGCAAACTGAATGGAGCTGTGCTTGAAAAGGTAAAAATTGAGCTACCATATGATGCGGCAGGGCACCTTTTGGGCCTATAACCTAAGACCACCAGAATCGGAAAGACAGAGGCAGGCAAATGTGCACTGCAGCAATATTGAAAGAGCCAAGACATGGAAGCAAAAAAAGGTCCATAAACAGATGACGGGAAAAAGAAGAAGTGGTATATGGACAGAATGGAATAGTAGCCTCGGGAAAAAAAATGAACAATGCCGTTTTCAGGACTACAGTTGAGCCTAGAAATAATCATATAACGATAAGTAAGTCAAAAGGGTATGACAAATGTCCTATGATATCATTTATACATGTTATCCTAAGATTGCTACCAATGAACATATTTCCACAGAAAAAGACACTCACAGACTTATCAAATAAACTAATGGTTAGCCAAAATGAAAGGTGGGGGGATGGGTAAATTAGGACTATGGGGTTAACATGAATATACTAATGTAAGTTAAATGTACATAAACATATAACATATAAATGATATGAATTATATAATCACCAATCCCTTCAAAATATACATTCTGTAATCACATACATGGTAACAGGTTCCGAAGATGAACAGACATATGTATGAATCATTGAGCAGATTCTGTACAGCCAGACAATCAAAACACTCTAATCAAATTTACTCCGATAAGAAGTAGAAAATAAATTTAAAAAACAAACATAAGTAAGGAGATATAAACTTCTGGGGGCTTGTCCCAGCACATTCCACTCTAGTTTACAACCTCGGAACACTACCTCCAGGAAGACTCTGCTGCCCTAGTAACAAGTGTTGAGAACGTAATAATGCTGCTGCCTTGTGGCTATTTCCCACAACAGCCGCTTTAAACCCAGTGCCAATGGTTGCTTATAGACTCACAAGGACTGCAGGGCTGTAAATGACACAGGCCCTCAAAAAATGCCCTGGGGTAGGGAATAGGCAAGAAAATTCAACACATGAGAAATTTTTCAAGAAGTCAATAAGAGGAGGGAGGTTGTACTCACTCTTTAAAAAAAAAGGAAAAGAAAAAAAGGGCATGCCTAAAGCTCAGTAAAGGAAATTATTAGCCATATGCAAATTCAAATTCAATAAGGTTTCAGCTCACACCAGTCATGACCAGCAGCAAAAAGTCTACAAACTATAAATGCTGAAGGGGTTTTAGAGAACTGTGTACCTTCTTGGTGCCGGTGGGATGTAAAGTGGTAAGAGCACTAACGAAAACTGAATGGAGCTGCTTGAAAAGGTAAAAATTGAGTTAACATATGATGCGGCAGGGCACCTTTTGGGCCTATAATATAAAACCACCAAAATCGGAAAGACAGATGCAGGCAAATATGCACTGCAACAATATTGAAATAGCCAAGACATGGAAGCAAAAAAAAGGTCCATAAACAGATGAATGGACAAAGACGAAGTGGTATACGTACCAAATGGAATAGTAGCCTCGGGAAAAAAAGGAACAATGCCGTTTTCACGACTACAGTTGAGCCTACAAATAATCATATAAGGTTAAGTAAGTCAAAAGGGTATGACAAACATCCTATGATATCATTTATACATGTTATCCTAAGATTGCTACCAAAGAACATATTTCCACAGAAAAAGACACTCACAGACTTATCAAGTAAACTAATGGTTAGCCAAAAGGAAAGGTGGGAGGATGGGTAAATTAGGACTATGGGGTTAATATACATATACTAATGTATGTTAAATGTATATAAACATATAACAGATAAATTATATGAATTATATAATCACCAATACCTTTAAAATATACATTCTGTAATCACATACATGGTAACAGGGTCCAAAGGTGAACAGACATAAGTATGAATCATTGAGCAGATTCTGTACAGCCAGACAATCAACACACTCTAATCAAATTTACTCCGATAAGAAATAGAAACTAAATTTAAAAAACAAACATAAGTAAGGAGACATAAACTTCTGGGGGCTTGTCCCTGCACATTCCACTCTAATTTACAACCTCGGAACCCTACCTCCAGGAAGACTCTTTTGCCCAAGTAACAAGAGTTGAGAACGTAATAATGCTGCCGCCTTGTGGCTGTTTCGCACAAGAGCAGCTTTAAACCCACTGCTAATGGTTGCTTAATAGTCCCAAGGAATGCAGGGCTCTAAATGACACCTGCCCTCAAAAAATGCCCTGGGGTAGGGAATAGGCAGGAAAATTCAACACATGAGAAATTTTTCAAGAAGTCAAGAGAGGAGGGAAGTTGTACCTACTCTTTAACAAAAAAAGGAAACGAAGAAAAAGGATATGGTTAAAGCTCAGTATAAGGAATTATTAGCCACATGCGTTTCCAACCTCCAAAAAGGTTTCAGCTCACACCAGTCAAATGGCCATTAGCAAAAAGTCTACAAAGTATAAATGCTGAATGGGTTTTAGACAACTCATACCTACTAGCTGCTGGTGGGATGTAAAGTGGTAAAAGCACTAACAAGAACTGAATGGAGCTGCTTTACAAGGTAAAAATTGAGCTACCATATGATGCGGCAGGGCACCTTTGAGCCTATGAACGAAGACCACCAGGATCGGAAAGACAGAGGCAGGCAAATGTGCACTGCAGTAATATTGAAATAGCCAAGACATGAAAGCAAAAAAAAAGGTCCATAAACATATGAATGGAAAAAGAAGAAGTGGTATATGGACAGAATGGAATAGTAAGCTCGGGAAAAAAATGAACAATGCCGTTTTCTGGACTACAGTTGAGCCTTGAAATAATCATATAAGGTTAAGTAAGTGAAAAGGGTATGACAAACAGCCTATGATATCATTTATACATGTTATCCTAAGATTGCTACCAATGAACATATTTCCACAGAAAAAGACACTCACAGACTTATCAAATAAACTAATGGTTAGCCAAAATGAAAGGTGGGAGGATGGGTAAATTAGGACTATGGGGTTAACATACATATACTAATGTATGTTAAATGTATATAAACATATAACAGATAAACTATATGAATTATATAATCACCAATACCTTGAAAATATATATTTTGTGATCACATACATGGTAACAGGATCCGAAGATGAACAGACATATGTATGAATCATTGAGCAGATTCTGTACAGCCAGACAATCAAAACACTCTAATCAAATTTACTCCGACAAGAAGTATAAATTAAGTTTAAAAAACAAACATAAGTAAGGAGACATAAACTTCTGGGGCTTGTCCCAGCACATTCCACTCTAATTTACAACCTTGGAAAACTGCCTCCAGGAAGACTCAGTTGCCCTAGTAACAAGAGTTGAGAACGTAATAATGCTGCCGCCTTGTGGCTGTTTCCCACAACAGCAGCTTTAAACCCAGTGCCAATGGTTGGTTATATAGTCACAAGGACTGCAGGGCTGTAAATGACACAGGCCCACAAAACATGCCCTGGGGTAGGGAATAGGCAAGAAAATTCAACACATGAGAAATTTTTCAAAAAGTCAATAAGAGGAGGGAAGTTGTACTCACTCTTTAAAAAAAAGGAAAACAAAAAAAAGGACATGCCTAAAGCTCAGTATAAGGAATTATTAGCCACATACATATTCAAATTCAAAAAGGTTTAAGCTCACAAGAGTCATGATCATCAGCAAAAAGTCTACAAACTATAAATGCTGAAGGGGTTTTAGAGAACTGTGTACCTTCTAGTTGCTGGTGGGATGTAAAGTGGCAACAGCACTAACGCAAACTGAATGGAGCTGCTTGAAAAGGTAAAAATTGAGCTACCATATGATGCGGCAGGGCACCTTTTGGGCCTATAACCTAAGACCACCAGAATCGGAAAGACAGAGGCAGGCAAATGTGCACTGCAGCAACATTGAAATAGCCAAGACATGGAAGGAAAAAAAAAGGTCCATAAACAGATGTATGGACAAAGACGAAGTGGTATATGGACAGAATGGAATAGTAGGCTCGTGAAAAAAATGAACAATGCCGTTTTCAGGACTACAGTTGAGCCTAGAAATAATCATATAACGTTAAGTAAGTGAAAAGGGTATGACAAATATCCTATGATGTCATTTATATATGTTATCGTAAAATTGCTACCAATGAACATATTTCCACAGAAAAAGACACTCACAGACTTATCAAATAAACTAATGGTTAGCCAAAATGAAAGGTGGGAGGATGGGTAAATTAGGACTATGGGGTTAACATACATATACTAATGTATGTTAAATGTATATAAACATATAACATATAAAGTATATGAATTATATAATCACGAATACCTTTAAAATATATATTCTGTAATCACATACATGGTAACAGGATCCGAAGATGAAGAAACATAAATATGAATCAATGAGCAGATTCTGTACAGCCAGAAAATCAAAACACTCTAATCAGATTTACTCCGATAAGAAATAGAAATTAAATTTAAAAAACAAACATAAGTAAGGAGAGATAAACTTCTGGGGGCTTGTCCCAGCACATTCCACTCTAATTTCCAACCTTGGAACACTACCTCCAGGAAGAGTCTTTTGCCCCATTAACAAGAGTTGAGGACGTAATAATGCTGCCGCCATGTGGCTGTTTCCCACAGCAGCAGCTTTAAACCCAGTGCCAATGGTTGCCTACATAGTCACAAGGACTGCAGGGCTGTAAATGACACAGGCCCTCAAGAAATGCCCTGGGGTAGGGAATAGGCAAGAAAATTCAACACATGAGAAATTTTTCAAGAAGTCAATAAGAGGAGGGAAGTTGTACTCACTCTTTAAAAAAAAGGAAAACAAAAAAAGGACATGCCTAAAGCTCAGTATAAGGAATTATTAGCCACATGCAAATTCAAATTCAAAAAGGTTTCAGCTCACACCAGTCATAACCATCAGCAAAAAGTCTACAAACGATAAATGCTGAAGGGGTTTTAGAGAACTGTGTACCTTCAAGCTGCTGCTGGGATGTAACGTGGTAACAACACTAATGCAAACTGAATGGAGATGCTTGAAAAGGTAAAAATTGAGCTACCATATGATGCGGCATGGTACCTTTTGGGCCTATAACCTAAGACCACCAGAATCTGGAAAACACAGGCAGGCCAATGTGCACTGCAGCAATATTGAAATAGCCAAGACATGGAAGCAGAAAATAGGTCCATAAACAGATGAATGGACAAAGACAAAGTGGTATACGTACCAAATGTAATAGTAGCCTCGCGAAAAAAATGAACAATGCCGTTTTCAGGACTACAGTTGAGCCTTGAAATAATCATATAAGGTTAAGTAAGTGAAAAGGGTATGACAAACAGCCTATGATATCATTTATACATGTTATCCTAAGATTGCTACCAATGAACATATTTCCACAGAAAAACACACTCACAGACTTACCAAAGAAACTAATGGTTAGCCAAAATGAAAGGTGGGAGGATGGGTAAATTAGGACTATGGGGTTAACATACATATACTAATGTATGTTAAATGTATATAAACATATAACAGATAAACTATATGAATTATATAATCACCAATACCTTGAAAATATATATTTTGTGATCACATACATGGTAACAGGATCCGAAGATGAACAGACATATGTATGAATCATTGAGCAGATTCTGTACAGCCAGACAATCAAAACACTCTAATCAAATTTACTCCGACAAGAAGTATAAATTAAGTTTAAAAAACAAACATAAGTAAGGAGACATAAACTTCTGGGGCTTGTCCCAGCACATTCCACTCTAATTTACAACCTTGGAAAACTGCCTCCAGGAAGACTCAGTTGCCCTAGTAACAAGAGTTGAGAACGTAATAATGCTGCCGCCTTGTGGCTGTTTCCCACAACAGCAGCTTTAAACCCAGTGCCAATGGTTGCTTATATAGTCACAAGGACTGCAGGGCTCTAAATGACACAGGCCCTCAAAACATGCCCTGGCGTAGGCAATAGGCAAGAAAATTCAACATATGAGAAATTTTTCAAGAAGTCAATAAGAGGAGGGAAGTTGTACTCACTCTTTAAAAAAAAAGGAAAAGAAAAAAAAGGACATGCCTAAAGCTCAGTATAAGGAATTATAAGCCACAAGCAAATTCAAATTCAAAAAGGTTTCAGTTCACACCAGTCATAACCATCAGCAAAAAGTCTACAAACGATAAATGCTGAGGGGGTTTTAGAGAACTGTGTACCTTCTGGCTGCTGGTGGGATGTAAAGTGGCAACAGCACTAACGCAAACTGAATGGAGCTGTGCTTGAAAAGGTAAAAATTGAGCTACCATATGATGCGGCAGGGCACCTTTTGGGCCTATAACCTAAGACCACCAGAATCGGAAAGACAGAGGCAGGCAAATGTGCACTGCAGCAATATTGAAAGAGCCAAGACATGGAAGCAAAAAAAGGTCCATAAACAGATGACGGGAAAAAGAAGAAGTGGTATATGGACAGAATGGAATAGTAGCCTCGGGAAAAAAAATGAACAATGCCGTTTTCAGGACTACAGTTGAGCCTAGAAATAATCATATAACGATAAGTAAGTCAAAAGGGTATGACAAATGTCCTATGATATCATTTATACATGTTATCCTAAGATTGCTACCAATGAACATATTTCCACAGAAAAAGACACTCACAGACTTATCAAATAAACTAATGGTTAGCCAAAATGAAAGGTGGGGGGATGGGTAAATTAGGACTATGGGGTTAACATGAATATACTAATGTAAGTTAAATGTACATAAACATATAACATATAAATGATATGAATTATATAATCACCAATCCCTTCAAAATATACATTCTGTAATCACATACATGGTAACAGGTTCCGAAGATGAACAGACATATGTATGAATCATTGAGCAGATTCTGTACAGCCAGACAATCAAAACACTCTAATCAAATTTACTCCGATAAGAAGTAGAAAATAAATTTAAAAAACAAACATAAGTAAGGAGATATAAACTTCTGGGGGCTTGTCCCAGCACATTCCACTCTAGTTTACAACCTCGGAACACTACCTCCAGGAAGACTCTGCTGCCCTAGTAACAAGTGTTGAGAACGTAATAATGCTGCTGCCTTGTGGCTATTTCCCACAACAGCCGCTTTAAACCCAGTGCCAATGGTTGCTTATAGACTCACAAGGACTGCAGGGCTGTAAATGACACAGGCCCTCAAAAAATGCCCTGGGGTAGGGAATAGGCAAGAAAATTCAACACATGAGAAATTTTTCAAGAAGTCAATAAGAGGAGGGAGGTTGTACTCACTCTTTAAAAAAAAAGGAAAAGAAAAAAAGGGCATGCCTAAAGCTCAGTAAAGGAAATTATTAGCCATATGCAAATTCAAATTCAATAAGGTTTCAGCTCACACCAGTCATGACCAGCAGCAAAAAGTCTACAAACTATAAATGCTGAAGGGGTTTTAGAGAACTGTGTACCTTCTTGGTGCCGGTGGGATGTAAAGTGGTAAGAGCACTAACGAAAACTGAATGGAGCTGCTTGAAAAGGTAAAAATTGAGTTAACATATGATGCGGCAGGGCACCTTTTGGGCCTATAATATAAAACCACCAAAATCGGAAAGACAGATGCAGGCAAATATGCACTGCAACAATATTGAAATAGCCAAGACATGGAAGCAAAAAAAAGGTCCATAAACAGATGAATGGACAAAGACGAAGTGGTATACGTACCAAATGGAATAGTAGCCTCGGGAAAAAAAGGAACAATGCCGTTTTCACGACTACAGTTGAGCCTACAAATAATCATATAAGGTTAAGTAAGTCAAAAGGGTATGACAAACATCCTATGATATCATTTATACATGTTATCCTAAGATTGCTACCAAAGAACATATTTCCACAGAAAAAGACACTCACAGACTTATCAAGTAAACTAATGGTTAGCCAAAAGGAAAGGTGGGAGGATGGGTAAATTAGGACTATGGGGTTAATATACATATACTAATGTATGTTAAATGTATATAAACATATAACAGATAAATTATATGAATTATATAATCACCAATACCTTTAAAATATACATTCTGTAATCACATACATGGTAACAGGGTCCAAAGGTGAACAGACATAAGTATGAATCATTGAGCAGATTCTGTACAGCCAGACAATCAACACACTCTAATCAAATTTACTCCGATAAGAAATAGAAACTAAATTTAAAAAACAAACATAAGTAAGGAGACATAAACTTCTGGGGGCTTGTCCCTGCACATTCCACTCTAATTTACAACCTCGGAACCCTACCTCCAGGAAGACTCTTTTGCCCAAGTAACAAGAGTTGAGAACGTAATAATGCTGCCGCCTTGTGGCTGTTTCGCACAAGAGCAGCTTTAAACCCACTGCTAATGGTTGCTTAATAGTCCCAAGGAATGCAGGGCTCTAAATGACACCTGCCCTCAAAAAATGCCCTGGGGTAGGGAATAGGCAGGAAAATTCAACACATGAGAAATTTTTCAAGAAGTCAAGAGAGGAGGGAAGTTGTACCTACTCTTTAACAAAAAAAGGAAACGAAGAAAAAGGATATGGTTAAAGCTCAGTATAAGGAATTATTAGCCACATGCGTTTCCAACCTCCAAAAAGGTTTCAGCTCACACCAGTCAAATGGCCATTAGCAAAAAGTCTACAAAGTATAAATGCTGAATGGGTTTTAGACAACTCATACCTACTAGCTGCTGGTGGGATGTAAAGTGGTAAAAGCACTAACAAGAACTGAATGGAGCTGCTTTACAAGGTAAAAATTGAGCTACCATATGATGCGGCAGGGCACCTTTGAGCCTATAAACGAAGACCACCAGGATCGGAAAGACAGAGGCAGGCAAATGTGCACTGCAGTAATATTGAAATAGCCAAGACATGAAAGCAAAAAAAAAGGTCCATAAACATATGAATGGAAAAAGAAGAAGTGGTATATGGACAGAATGGAATAGTAAGCTCGGGAAAAAAATGAACAATGCCGTTTTCTGGACTACAGTTGAGCCTTGAAATAATCATATAAGGTTAAGTAAGTGAAAAGGGTATGACAAACAGCCTATGATATCATTTATACATGTTATCCTAAGATTGCTACCAATGAACATATTTCCACAGAAAAAGACACTCACAGACTTATCAAATAAACTAATGGTTAGCCAAAATGAAAGGTGGGAGGATGGGTAAATTAGGACTATGGGGTTAACATACATATACTAATGTATGTTAAATGTATATAAACATATAACATATAAATTACATGAATTATATCATCACCAATACCTTCAAAATATACATTTTGTGATCACATACATGGTAACAGTATCCGAAGATGAACAGACGTATGTATGAATCATTGAGCAGATTCTGTACAGCCAGACAATCAAAACACTCTAATCAAATTTACTCCGATAAGAAATAGAAATTAAATTTAAAAAACAAACATAAGTAAGGAGACATAAACTTCTGGGGGCTTGTCCCAGGACATTCCTCTCTAATTTACAACCTGGGAACACTACCTCCAGGAAGACTCTGTTGCCCTAATAACAAGAGTTGAGAATGTAATAATGCTGCCGTCTTGTGGCTCTTTCCCACAACAGCAGCTTTAAACCCAGTGCCAATGGTTGGTTATATAGTCACAAGGACTGCAGGGCTGTAAATGACACAGGCCCACAAAACATGCCCTGGGGTAGGGAATAGGCAAGAAAATTCAACACATGAGAAATTTTTCAAAAAGTCAATAAGAGGAGGGAAGTTGTACTCACTCTTTAAAAAAAAGGAAAACAAAAAAAAGGACATGCCTAAAGCTCAGTATAAGGAATTATTAGCCACATACATATTCAAATTCAAAAAGGTTTAAGCTCACAAGAGTCATGATCATCAGCAAAAAGTCTACAAACTATAAATGCTGAAGGGGTTTTAGAGAACTGTGTACCTTCTAGTTGCTGGTGGGATGTAAAGTGGCAACAGCACTAACGCAAACTGAAT
This sequence comes from Balaenoptera physalus, assembly GCF_965194825.1. Taxonomy (NCBI): domain Eukaryota; kingdom Metazoa; phylum Chordata; class Mammalia; order Artiodactyla; family Balaenopteridae; genus Balaenoptera; species Balaenoptera physalus. The sequence goes on from NW_028125543.1 coordinate 190,774, forward strand.
GGAGCTGCTTGAAAAGGTAAAAATTGAGCTACCATATGATGCGGCAGGGCACCTTTTGGGCCTATAACCTAAGACCACCAGAATCGGAAAGACAGAGGCAGGCAAATGTGCACTGCAGCAACATTGAAATAGCCAAGACATGGAAGGAAAAAAAAAGGTCCATAAACAGATGTATGGACAAAGACGAAGTGGTATATGGACAGAATGGAATAGTAGGCTCGTGAAAAAAATGAACAATGCCGTTTTCAGGACTACAGTTGAGCCTAGAAATAATCATATAACGTTAAGTAAGTGAAAAGGGTATGACAAATATCCTATGATGTCATTTATATATGTTATCGTAAAATTGCTACCAATGAACATATTTCCACAGAAAAAGACACTCACAGACTTATCAAATAAACTAATGGTTAGCCAAAATGAAAGGTGGGAGGATGGGTAAATTAGGACTATGGGGTTAACATACATATACTAATGTATGTTAAATGTATATAAACATATAACATATAAAGTATATGAATTATATAATCACGAATACCTTTAAAATATATATTCTGTAATCACATACATGGTAACAGGATCCGAAGATGAAGAAACATAAATATGAATCAATGAGCAGATTCTGTACAGCCAGAAAATCAAAACACTCTAATCAGATTTACTCCGATAAGAAATAGAAATTAAATTTAAAAAACAAACATAAGTAAGGAGAGATAAACTTCTGGGGGCTTGTCCCAGCACATTCCACTCTAATTTCCAACCTTGGAACACTACCTCCAGGAAGAGTCTTTTGCCCCATTAACAAGAGTTGAGGACGTAATAATGCTGCCGCCATGTGGCTGTTTCCCACAGCAGCAGCTTTAAACCCAGTGCCAATGGTTGCCTACATAGTCACAAGGACTGCAGGGCTGTAAATGACACAGGCCCTCAAGAAATGCCCTGGGGTAGGGAATAGGCAAGAAAATTCAACACATGAGAAATTTTTCAAGAAGTCAATAAGAGGAGGGAAGTTGTACTCACTCTTTAAAAAAAAGGAAAACAAAAAAAGGACATGCCTAAAGCTCAGTATAAGGAATTATTAGCCACATGCAAATTCAAATTCAAAAAGGTTTCAGCTCACACCAGTCATAACCATCAGCAAAAAGTCTACAAACGATAAATGCTGAAGGGGTTTTAGAGAACTGTGTACCTTCAAGCTGCTGCTGGGATGTAACGTGGTAACAACACTAATGCAAACTGAATGGAGATGCTTGAAAAGGTAAAAATTGAGCTACCATATGATGCGGCATGGTACCTTTTGGGCCTATAACCTAAGACCACCAGAATCTGGAAAACACAGGCAGGCCAATGTGCACTGCAGCAATATTGAAATAGCCAAGACATGGAAGCAGAAAATAGGTCCATAAACAGATGAATGGACAAAGACGAAGTGGTATACGTACCAAATGTAATAGTAGCCTCGCGAAAAAAATGAACAATGCCGTTTTCAGGACTACAGTTGAGCCTAGAAATAATCATATAAGGTTAAGTAAGTGAAAAGGGTATGACAAACATCCTATGATATCATTTATACATGTTATCCTAAGATTGCTACCAATGAACATATTTCCACAAAAAAACACACTCACAGACTTACCAAAGAAACTAATGGTTAGCCAAAATGAAAGGTGGGAGGATGGGTAAATTAGGACTATGGGGTTAACATACATATACTAATGTATGTTAAATGTATATAAACATATAACAGATAAACTATATGAATTATATAATCACCAATACCTTGAAAATATATATTTTGTGATCACATACATGGTAACAGGATCTGAAGATGAACAGACATATGTATGAATCATTGAGCAGATTCTGTACAGCCAGACAATCAAAACACTCTAATCAAATTTACTCCGACAAGAAGTATAAATTAAGTTTAAAAAACAAACATAAGTAAGGAGACATAAACTTCTGGGGCTTGTCCCAGCACATTCCACTCTAATTTACAACCTTGGAAAACTGCCTCCAGGAAGACTCAGTTGCCCTAGTAACAAGAGTTGAGAACGTAATAATGCTGCCGCCTTGTGGCTGTTTCCCACAACAGCAGCTTTAAACCCAGTGCCAATGGTTGCTTATATAGTCACAAGGACTGCAGGGCTCTAAATGACACAGGCCCTCAAAACATGCCCTGGCGTAGGCAATAGGCAAGAAAATTCAACATATGAGAAATTTTTCAAGAAGTCAATAAGAGGAGGGAAGTTGTACTCACTCTTTAAAAAAAAAGGAAAAGAAAAAAAAGGACATGCCTAAAGCTCAGTATAAGGAATTATAAGCCACAAGCAAATTCAAATTCAAAAAGGTTTCAGTTCACACCAGTCATAACCATCAGCAAAAAGTCTACAAACGATAAATGCTGAGGGGGTTTTAGAGAACTGTGTACCTTCTGGCTGCTGGTGGGATGTAAAGTGGCAACAGCACTAACGCAAACTGAATGGAGCTGTGCTTGAAAAGGTAAAAATTGAGCTACCATATGATGCGGCAGGGCACCTTTTGGGCCTATAACCTAAGACCACCAGAATCGGAAAGACAGAGGCAGGCAAATGTGCACTGCAGCAATATTGAAAGAGCCAAGACATGGAAGCAAAAAAAGGTCCATAAACAGATGACGGGAAAAAGAAGAAGTGGTATATGGACAGAATGGAATAGTAGCCTCGGGAAAAAAAATGAACAATGCCGTTTTCAGGACTACAGTTGAGCCTAGAAATAATCATATAACGATAAGTAAGTCAAAAGGGTATGACAAATGTCCTATGATATCATTTATACATGTTATCCTAAGATTGCTACCAATGAACATATTTCCACAGAAAAAGACACTCACAGACTTATCAAATAAACTAATGGTTAGCCAAAATGAAAGGTGGGGGGATGGGTAAATTAGGACTATGGGGTTAACATGAATATACTAATGTAAGTTAAATGTACATAAACATATAACATATAAATGATATGAATTATATAATCACCAATCCCTTCAAAATATACATTCTGTAATCACATACATGGTAACAGGTTCCGAAGATGAACAGACATATGTATGAATCATTGAGCAGATTCTGTACAGCCAGACAATCAAAACACTCTAATCAAATTTACTCCGATAAGAAGTAGAAAATAAATTTAAAAAACAAACATAAGTAAGGAGATATAAACTTCTGGGGGCTTGTCCCAGCACATTCCACTCTAGTTTACAACCTCGGAACACTACCTCCAGGAAGACTCTGCTGCCCTAGTAACAAGTGTTGAGAACGTAATAATGCTGCTGCCTTGTGGCTATTTCCCACAACAGCCGCTTTAAACCCAGTGCCAATGGTTGCTTATAGACTCACAAGGACTGCAGGGCTGTAAATGACACAGGCCCTCAAAAAATGCCCTGGGGTAGGGAATAGGCAAGAAAATTCAACACATGAGAAATTTTTCAAGAAGTCAATAAGAGGAGGGAGGTTGTACTCACTCTTTAAAAAAAAAGGAAAAGAAAAAAAGGGCATGCCTAAAGCTCAGTAAAGGAAATTATTAGCCATATGCAAATTCAAATTCAATAAGGTTTCAGCTCACACCAGTCATGACCAGCAGCAAAAAGTCTACAAACTATAAATGCTGAAGGGGTTTTAGAGAACTGTGTACCTTCTTGGTGCCGGTGGGATGTAAAGTGGTAAGAGCACTAACGAAAACTGAATGGAGCTGCTTGAAAAGGTAAAAATTGAGTTAACATATGATGCGGCAGGGCACCTTTTGGGCCTATAATATAAAACCACCAAAATCGGAAAGACAGATGCAGGCAAATATGCACTGCAACAATATTGAAATAGCCAAGACATGGAAGCAAAAAAAAGGTCCATAAACAGATGAATGGACAAAGACGAAGTGGTATACGTACCAAATGGAATAGTAGCCTCGGGAAAAAAAGGAACAATGCCGTTTTCACGACTACAGTTGAGCCTACAAATAATCATATAAGGTTAAGTAAGTCAAAAGGGTATGACAAACATCCTATGATATCATTTATACATGTTATCCTAAGATTGCTACCAAAGAACATATTTCCACAGAAAAAGACACTCACAGACTTATCAAGTAAACTAATGGTTAGCCAAAAGGAAAGGTGGGAGGATGGGTAAATTAGGACTATGGGGTTAATATACATATACTAATGTATGTTAAATGTATATAAACATATAACAGATAAATTATATGAATTATATAATCACCAATACCTTTAAAATATACATTCTGTAATCACATACATGGTAACAGGGTCCAAAGGTGAACAGACATAAGTATGAATCATTGAGCAGATTCTGTACAGCCAGACAATCAACACACTCTAATCAAATTTACTCCGATAAGAAATAGAAACTAAATTTAAAAAACAAACATAAGTAAGGAGACATAAACTTCTGGGGGCTTGTCCCTGCACATTCCACTCTAATTTACAACCTCGGAACCCTACCTCCAGGAAGACTCTTTTGCCCAAGTAACAAGAGTTGAGAACGTAATAATGCTGCCGCCTTGTGGCTGTTTCGCACAAGAGCAGCTTTAAACCCACTGCTAATGGTTGCTTAATAGTCCCAAGGAATGCAGGGCTCTAAATGACACCTGCCCTCAAAAAATGCCCTGGGGTAGGGAATAGGCAGGAAAATTCAACACATGAGAAATTTTTCAAGAAGTCAAGAGAGGAGGGAAGTTGTACCTACTCTTTAACAAAAAAAGGAAACGAAGAAAAAGGATATGGTTAAAGCTCAGTATAAGGAATTATTAGCCACATGCGTTTCCAACCTCCAAAAAGGTTTCAGCTCACACCAGTCAAATGGCCATTAGCAAAAAGTCTACAAAGTATAAATGCTGAATGGGTTTTAGACAACTCATACCTACTAGCTGCTGGTGGGATGTAAAGTGGTAAAAGCACTAACAAGAACTGAATGGAGCTGCTTTACAAGGTAAAAATTGAGCTACCATATGATGCGGCAGGGCACCTTTGAGCCTATAAACGAAGACCACCAGGATCGGAAAGACAGAGGCAGGCAAATGTGCACTGCAGTAATATTGAAATAGCCAAGACATGAAAGCAAAAAAAAAGGTCCATAAACGTATGAATGGAAAAAGAAGAAGTGGTATATGGACAGAATCGAATAGTAAGCTCGGGAAAAAAATGAACAATGCCGTTTTCTGGACTACAGTTGAGCCTTGAAATAATCATATAAGGTTAAGTAAGTGAAAAGGGTATGACAAACAGCCTATGATATCATTTATACATGTTATCCTAAGATTGCTACCAATGAACATATTTCCACAGAAAAAGACACTCACAGACTTATCAAATAAACTAATGGTTAGCCAAAATGAAAGGTGGGAGGATGGGTAAATTAGGACTATGGGGTTAACATACATATACTAATGTATGTTAAATGTATATAAACATATAACATATAAATTACATGAATTATATCATCACCAATACCTTCAAAATATACATTTTGTGATCACATACATGGTAACAGTATCCGAAGATGAACAGACGTATGTATGAATCATTGAGCAGATTCTGTACAGCCAGACAATCAAAACACTCTAATCAAATTTACTCCGATAAGAAATAGAAATTAAATTTAAAAAACAAACATAAGTAAGGAGACATAAACTTCTGGGGGCTTGTCCCAGGACATTCCTCTCTAATTTACAACCTGGGAACACTACCTCCAGGAAGACTCTGTTGCCCTAATAACAAGAGTTGAGAATGTAATAATGCTGCCGTCTTGTGGCTCTTTCCCACAACAGCAGCTTTAAACCCAGTGCCAATGGTTGGTTATATAGTCACAAGGACTGCAGGGCTGTAAATGACACAGGCCCACAAAACATGCCCTGGGGTAGGGAATAGGCAAGAAAATTCAACACATGAGAAATTTTTCAAAAAGTCAATAAGAGGAGGGAAGTTGTACTCACTCTTTAAAAAAAAGGAAAACAAAAAAAAGGACATGCCTAAAGCTCAGTATAAGGAATTATTAGCCACATACATATTCAAATTCAAAAAGGTTTAAGCTCACACCAGTCATGACCATCAGCAAAAAGTCTACAAACTATAAATGCTGAAGGGGTTTTAGAGAACTGTGTACCTTCTAGTTGCTGGTGGGATGTAAAGTGGCAACAGCACTAACGCAAACTGAATGGAGCTGCTTGAAAAGGTAAAAATTGAGCTACCATATGATGCGGCAGGGCACCTTTTGGGCCTATAACCTAAGACCACCAGAATCGGAAAGACAGAGGCAGGTAAATGTGCACTGCAGCAACACTGAAATAGCCAAGACATGGAAGGAAAAAAAAAGGTCCATAAACAGATGTATGGACAAAGACGAAGTGGTATATGGACAGAATGGAATAGTAGGCTCGTGAAAAAAATGAACAATGCCGTTTTCAGGACTACAGTTGAGCCTAGAAATAATCATATAACGTTAAGTAAGTGAAAAGGGTATGACAAATATCCTATGATATCATTTATATATGTTATCGTAAAATTGCTACTAATGAACATATTTCCACAGAAAAAGACACTCACAGACTTATCAAATAAACTAATGGTTAGCCAAAATGAAAGGTGGGAGGATGGGCAAATTAGGACTATGGGGTTAACATACATATACTAATGTATGTTAAATGTATATAAACATATAACATATAAAGTATATGAATTATATAATCACGAATACCTTTAAAATATATATTCTGTAATCACATACATGGTAACAGGATCCGAAGATGAAGAAACATAAATATGAATCAATGAGCAGATTCTGTACAGCCAGAAAATCAAAACACTCTAATCAGATTTACTCCGATAAGAAATAGAAATTAAATTTAAAAAACAAACATAAGTAAGGAGAGATAAACTTCTGGGGGCTTGTCCCAGCACATTCCACTCTAATTTCCAACCTTGGAACACTACCTCCAGGAAGAGTCTTTTGCCCCATTAACAAGAGTTGAGGACGTAATAATGCTGCCGCCATGTGGCTGTTTCCCACAGCAGCAGCTTTAAACCCAGTGCCAATGGTTGCCTACATAGTCACAAGGACTGCAGGGCTGTAAATGACACAGGCCCTCAAGAAATGCCCTGGGGTAGGGAATAGGCAAGAAAATTCAACACATGAGAAATTTTTCAAGAAGTCAATAAGAGGAGGGAAGTTGTACTCACTCTTTAAAAAAAAGGAAAACAAAAAAAGGACATGCCTAAAGCTCAGTATAAGGAATTATTAGCCACATGCAAATTCAAATTCAAAAAGGTTTCAGCTCACACCAGTCATAACCATCAGCAAAAACTCTACAAACGATAAATGCTGAAGGGGTTTTAGAGAACTGTGTACCTTCAAGCTGCTGCTGGGATGTAACGTGGTAACAACACTAATGCAAACTGAATGGAGATGCTTGAAAAGGTAAAAATTGAGCTACCATATGATGCGGCATGGCACCTTTTGGGCCTATAACCTAAGACCACCAGAATCTGGAAAACACAGGCAGGCCAATGTGCACTGCAGCAATATTGAAATAGCCAAGACATGGAAGCAGAAAATAGGTCCATAAACAGATGAATGGACAAAGACGAAGTGGTATACGTACCAAATGTAATAGTAGCCTCGCGAAAAAAATGAACAATGCCGTTTTCAGGACTACAGTTGAGCCTAGAAATAATCATATAAGGTTAAGTAAGTGAAAAGGGTATGACAAACAGCCTATGATATCATTTATACATGTTATCCTAAGATTGCTACCAATGAACATATTTCCACAGAAAAAGACACTCACAGACTTATCAAATAAACTAATGGTTAGCCAAAATGAAAGGTGGGAGGATGGGTAAATTAGGACTATGGGGTTAACATACATATACTAATGTATGTTAAATGTATATAAACATATAACATATAAATTACATGAATTATATCATCACCAATACCTTCAAAATATACATTTTGTGATCACATACATGGTAACAGTATCCGAAGATGAACAGACGTATGTATGAATCATTGAGCAGATTCTGTACAGCCAGACAATCAAAACACTCTAATCAAATTTACTCCGATAAGAAATAGAAATTAAATTTAAAAAACAAACATAAGTAAGGAGACATAAACTTCTGGGGGCTTGTCCCAGGACATTCCTCTCTAATTTACAACCTGGGAACACTACCTCCAGGAAGACTCTGTTGCCCTAATAACAAGAGTTGAGAATGTAATAATGCTGCCGTCTTGTGGCTCTTTCCCACAACAGCAGCTTTAAACCCAGTGCCAATGGTTGGTTATATAGTCACAAGGACTGCAGGGCTGTAAATGACACAGGCCCACAAAACATGCCCTGGGGTAGGGAATAGGCAAGAAAATTCAACACATGAGAAATTTTTCAAAAAGTCAATAAGAGGAGGGAAGTTGTACTCACTCTTTAAAAAAAAGGAAAACAAAAAAAAGGACATGCCTAAAGCTCAGTATAAGGAATTATTAGCCACATACATATTCAAATTCAAAAAGGTTTAAGCTCACAAGAGTCATGATCATCAGCAAAAAGTCTACAAACTATAAATGCTGAAGGGGTTTTAGAGAACTGTGTACCTTCTAGTTGCTGGTGGGATGTAAAGTGGCAACAGCACTAACGCAAACTGAATGGAGCTGCTTGAAAAGGTAAAAATTGAGCTACCATATGATGCGGCAGGGCACCTTTTGGGCCTATAACCTAAGACCACCAGAATCGGAAAGACAGAGGCAGGCAAATGTGCACTGCAGCAACATTGAAATAGCCAAGACATGGAAGGAAAAAAAAAGGTCCATAAACAGATGTATGGACAAAGACGAAGTGGTATATGGACAGAATGGAATAGTAGGCTCGTGAAAAAAATGAACAATGCCGTTTTCAGGACTACAGTTGAGCCTAGAAATAATCATATAACGTTAAGTAAGTGAAAAGGGTATGACAAATATCCTATGATGTCATTTATATATGTTATCGTAAAATTGCTACCAATGAACATATTTCCACAGAAAAAGACACTCACAGACTTATCAAATAAACTAATGGTTAGCCAAAATGAAAGGTGGGAGGATGGGTAAATTAGGACTATGGGGTTAACATACATATACTAATGTATGTTAAATGTATATAAACATATAACATATAAAGTATATGAATTATATAATCACGAATACCTTTAAAATATATATTCTGTAATCACATACATGGTAACAGGATCCGAAGATGAAGAAACATAAATATGAATCAATGAGCAGATTCTGTACAGCCAGAAAATCAAAACACTCTAATCAGATTTACTCCGATAAGAAATAGAAATTAAATTTAAAAAACAAACATAAGTAAGGAGAGATAAACTTCTGGGGGCTTGTCCCAGCACATTCCACTCTAATTTCCAACCTTGGAACACTACCTCCAGGAAGAGTCTTTTGCCCCATTAACAAGAGTTGAGGACGTAATAATGCTGCCGCCATGTGGCTGTTTCCCACAGCAGCAGCTTTAAACCCAGTGCCAATGGTTGCCTACATAGTCACAAGGACTGCAGGGCTGTAAATGACACAGGCCCTCAAGAAATGCCCTGGGGTAGGGAATAGGCAAGAAAATTCAACACATGAGAAATTTTTCAAGAAGTCAATAAGAGGAGGGAAGTTGTACTCACTCTTTAAAAAAAAGGAAAACAAAAAAAGGACATGCCTAAAGCTCAGTATAAGGAATTATTAGCCACATGCAAATTCAAATTCAAAAAGGTTTCAGCTCACACCAGTCATAACCATCAGCAAAAAGTCTACAAACGATAAATGCTGAAGGGGTTTTAGAGAACTGTGTACCTTCAAGCTGCTGCTGGGATGTAACGTGGTAACAACACTAATGCAAACTGAATGGAGATGCTTGAAAAGGTAAAAATTGAGCTACCATATGATGCGGCATGGTACCTTTTGGGCCTATAACCTAAGACCACCAGAATCTGGAAAACACAGGCAGGCCAATGTGCACTGCAGCAATATTGAAATAGCCAAGACATGGAAGCAGAAAATAGGTCCATAAACAGATGAATGGACAAAGACGAAGTGGTATACGTACCAAATGTAATAGTAGCCTCGCGAAAAAAATGAACAATGCCGTTTTCAGGACTACAGTTGAGCCTAGAAATAATCATATAAGGTTAAGTAAGTGAAAAGGGTATGACAAACATCCTATGATATCATTTATACATGTTATCCTAAGATTGCTACCAATGAACATATTTCCACAGAAAAACACACTCACAGACTTACCAAAGAAACTAATGGTTAGCCAAAATGAAAGGTGGGAGGATGGGTAAATTAGGACTATGGGGTTAACATACATATACTAATGTATGTTAAATGTATATAAACATATAACAGATAAACTATATGAATTATATAATCACCAATACCTTGAAAATATATATTTTGTGATCACATACATGGTAACAGGATCCGAAGATGAACAGACATATGTATGAATCATTGAGCAGATTCTGTACAGCCAGACAATCAAAACACTCTAATCAAATTTACTCCGACAAGAAGTATAAATTAAGTTTAAAAAACAAACATAAGTAAGGAGACATAAACTTCTGGGGCTTGTCCCAGCACATTCCACTCTAATTTACAACCTTGGAAAACTGCCTCCAGGAAGACTCAGTTGCCCTAGTAACAAGAGTTGAGAACGTAATAATGCTGCCGCCTTGTGGCTGTTTCCCACAACAGCAGCTTTAAACCCAGTGCCAATGGTTGCTTATATAGTCACAAGGACTGCAGGGCTCTAAATGACACAGGCCCTCAAAACATGCCCTGGCGTAGGCAATAGGCAAGAAAATTCAACATATGAGAAATTTTTCAAGAAGTCAATAAGAGGAGGGAAGTTGTACTCACTCTTTAAAAAAAAAGGAAAAGAAAAAAAAGGACATGCCTAAAGCTCAGTATAAGGAATTATAAGCCACAAGCAAATTCAAATTCAAAAAGGTTTCAGTTCACACCAGTCATAACCATCAGCAAAAAGTCTACAAACGATAAATGCTGAGGGGGTTTTAGAGAACTGTGTACCTTCTGGCTGCTGGTGGGATGTAAAGTGGCAACAGCACTAACGCAAACTGAATGGAGCTGTGCTTGAAAAGGTAAAAATTGAGCTACCATATGATGCGGCAGGGCACCTTTTGGGCCTATAACCTAAGACCACCAGAATCGGAAAGACAGAGGCAGGCAAATGTGCACTGCAGCAATATTGAAAGAGCCAAGACATGGAAGCAAAAAAAGGTCCATAAACAGATGACGGGAAAAAGAAGAAGTGGTATATGGACAGAATGGAATAGTAGCCTCGGGAAAAAAAATGAACAATGCCGTTTTCAGGACTACAGTTGAGCCTAGAAATAATCATATAACGATAAGTAAGTCAAAAGGGTATGACAAATGTCCTATGATATCATTTATACATGTTATCCTAAGATTGCTACCAATGAACATATTTCCACAGAAAAAGACACTCACAGACTTATCAAATAAACTAATGGTTAGCCAAAATGAAAGGTGGGGGGATGGGTAAATTAGGACTATGGGGTTAACATGAATATACTAATGTAAGTTAAATGTACATAAACATATAACATATAAATGATATGAATTATATAATCACCAATCCCTTCAAAATATACATTCTGTAATCACATACATGGTAACAGGTTCCGAAGATGAACAGACATATGTATGAATCATTGAGCAGATTCTGTACAGCCAGACAATCAAAACACTCTAATCAAATTTACTCCGATAAGAAGTAGAAAATAAATTTAAAAAACAAACATAAGTAAGGAGATATAAACTTCTGGGGGCTTGTCCCAGCACATTCCACTCTAGTTTACAACCTCGGAACACTACCTCCAGGAAGACTCTGCTGCCCTAGTAACAAGTGTTGAGAACGTAATAATGCTGCTGCCTTGTGGCTATTTCCCACAACAGCCGCTTTAAACCCAGTGCCAATGGTTGCTTATAGACTCACAAGGACTGCAGGGCTGTAAATGACACAGGCCCTCAAAAAATGCCCTGGGGTAGGGAATAGGCAAGAAAATTCAACACATGAGAAATTTTTCAAGAAGTCAATAAGAGGAGGGAGGTTGTACTCACTCTTTAAAAAAAAAGGAAAAGAAAAAAAGGGCATGCCTAAAGCTCAGTAAAGGAAATTATTAGCCATATGCAAATTCAAATTCAATAAGGTTTCAGCTCACACCAGTCATGACCAGCAGCAAAAAGTCTACAAACTATAAATGCTGAAGGGGTTTTAGAGAACTGTGTACCTTCTTGGTGCCGGTGGGATGTAAAGTGGTAAGAGCACTAACGAAAACTGAATGGAGCTGCTTGAAAAGGTAAAAATTGAGTTAACATATGATGCGGCAGGGCACCTTTTGGGCCTATAATATAAAACCACCAAAATCGGAAAGACAGATGCAGGCAAATATGCACTGCAACAATATTGAAATAGCCAAGACATGGAAGCAAAAAAAAGGTCCATAAACAGATGAATGGACAAAGACGAAGTGGTATACGTACCAAATGGAATAGTAGCCTCGGGAAAAAAAGGAACAATGCCGTTTTCACGACTACAGTTGAGCCTACAAATAATCATATAAGGTTAAGTAAGTCAAAAGGGTATGACAAACATCCTATGATATCATTTATACATGTTATCCTAAGATTGCTACCAAAGAACATATTTCCACAGAAAAAGACACTCACAGACTTATCAAGTAAACTAATGGTTAGCCAAAAGGAAAGGTGGGAGGATGGGTAAATTAGGACTATGGGGTTAATATACATATACTAATGTATGTTAAATGTATATAAACATATAACAGATAAATTATATGAATTATATAATCACCAATACCTTTAAAATATACATTCTGTAATCACATACATGGTAACAGGGTCCAAAGGTGAACAGACATAAGTATGAATCATTGAGCAGATTCTGTACAGCCAGACAATCAACACACTCTAATCAAATTTACTCCGATAAGAAATAGAAACTAAATTTAAAAAACAAACATAAGTAAGGAGACATAAACTTCTGGGGGCTTGTCCCTGCACATTCCACTCTAATTTACAACCTCGGAACCCTACCTCCAGGAAGACTCTTTTGCCCAAGTAACAAGAGTTGAGAACGTAATAATGCTGCCGCCTTGTGGCTGTTTCGCACAAGAGCAGCTTTAAACCCACTGCTAATGGTTGCTTAATAGTCCCAAGGAATGCAGGGCTCTAAATGACACCTGCCCTCAAAAAATGCCCTGGGGTAGGGAATAGGCAGGAAAATTCAACACATGAGAAATTTTTCAAGAAGTCAAGAGAGGAGGGAAGTTGTACCTACTCTTTAACAAAAAAAGGAAACGAAGAAAAAGGATATGGTTAAAGCTCAGTATAAGGAATTATTAGCCACATGCGTTTCCAACCTCCAAAAAGGTTTCAGCTCACACCAGTCAAATGGCCATTAGCAAAAAGTCTACAAAGTATAAATGCTGAATGGGTTTTAGACAACTCATACCTACTAGCTGCTGGTGGGATGTAAAGTGGTAAAAGCACTAACAAGAACTGAATGGAGCTGCTTTACAAGGTAAAAATTGAGCTACCATATGATGCGGCAGGGCACCTTTGAGCCTATAAACGAAGACCACCAGGATCGGAAAGACAGAGGCAGGCAAATGTGCACTGCAGTAATATTGAAATAGCCAAGACATGAAAGCAAAAAAAAAGGTCCATAAACGTATGAATGGAAAAAGAAGAAGTGGTATATGGACAGAATCGAATAGTAAGCTCGGGAAAAAAATGAACAATGCCGTTTTCTGGACTACAGTTGAGCCTTGAAATAATCATATAAGGTTAAGTAAGTGAAAAGGGTATGACAAACAGCCTATGATATCATTTATACATGTTATCCTAAGATTGCTACCAATGAACATATTTCCACAGAAAAAGACACTCACAGACTTATCAAATAAACTAATGGTTAGCCAAAATGAAAGGTGGGAGGATGGGTAAATTAGGACTATGGGGTTAACATACATATACTAATGTATGTTAAATGTATATAAACATATAACATATAAATTACATGAATTATATCATCACCAATACCTTCAAAATATACATTTTGTGATCACATACATGGTAACAGTATCCGAAGATGAACAGACGTATGTATGAATCATTGAGCAGATTCTGTACAGCCAGACAATCAAAACACTCTAATCAAATTTACTCCGATAAGAAATAGAAATTAAATTTAAAAAACAAACATAAGTAAGGAGACATAAACTTCTGGGGGCTTGTCCCAGGACATTCCTCTCTAATTTACAACCTGGGAACACTACCTCCAGGAAGACTCTGTTGCCCTAATAACAAGAGTTGAGAATGTAATAATGCTGCCGTCTTGTGGCTCTTTCCCACAACAGCAGCTTTAAACCCAGTGCCAATGGTTGGTTATATAGTCACAAGGACTGCAGGGCTGTAAATGACACAGGCCCACAAAACATGCCCTGGGGTAGGGAATAGGCAAGAAAATTCAACACATGAGAAATTTTTCAAAAAGTCAATAAGAGGAGGGAAGTTGTACTCACTCTTTAAAAAAAAGGAAAACAAAAAAAAGGACATGCCTAAAGCTCAGTATAAGGAATTATTAGCCACATACATATTCAAATTCAAAAAGGTTTCAGCTCACACCAGTCATGACCATCAGCAAAAAGTCTACAAACTATAAATGCTGAAGGGGTTTTAGAGAACTGTGTACCTTCTAGTTGCTGGTGGGATGTAAAGTGGCAACAGCACTAACGCAAACTGAATGGAGCTGCTTGAAAAGGTAAAAATTGAGCTACCATATGATGCGGCAGGGCACCTTTTGGGCCTATAACCTAAGACCACCAGAATCGGAAAGACAGAGGCAGGTAAATGTGCACTGCAGCAACACTGAAATAGCCAAGACATGGAAGGAAAAAAAAAGGTCCATAAACAGATGTATGGACAAAGACGAAGTGGTATATGGACAGAATGGAATAGTAGGCTCGTGAAAAAAATGAACAATGCCGTTTTCAGGACTACAGTTGAGCCTAGAAATAATCATATAACGTTAAGTAAGTGAAAAGGGTATGACAAATATCCTATGATATCATTTATATATGTTATCGTAAAATTGCTACTAATGAACATATTTCCACAGAAAAAGACACTCACAGACTTATCAAATAAACTAATGGTTAGCCAAAATGAAAGGTGGGAGGATGGGCAAATTAGGACTATGGGGTTAACATACATATACTAATGTATGTTAAATGTATATAAACATATAACATATAAAGTATATGAATTATATAATCACGAATACCTTTAAAATATATATTCTGTAATCACATACATGGTAACAGGATCCGAAGATGAAGAAACATAAATATGAATCAATGAGCAGATTCTGTACAGCCAGAAAATCAAAACACTCTAATCAGATTTACTCCGATAAGAAATAGAAATTAAATTTAAAAAACAAACATAAGTAAGGAGAGATAAACTTCTGGGGGCTTGTCCCAGCACATTCCACTCTAATTTCCAACCTTGGAACACTACCTCCAGGAAGAGTCTTTTGCCCCATTAACAAGAGTTGAGGACGTAATAATGCTGCCGCCATGTGGCTGTTTCCCACAGCAGCAGCTTTAAACCCAGTGCCAATGGTTGCCTACATAGTCACAAGGACTGCAGGGCTGTAAATGACACAGGCCCTCAAGAAATGCCCTGGGGTAGGGAATAGGCAAGAAAATTCAACACATGAGAAATTTTTCAAGAAGTCAATAAGAGGAGGGAAGTTGTACTCACTCTTTAAAAAAAAGGAAAACAAAAAAAGGACATGCCTAAAGCTCAGTATAAGGAATTATTAGCCACATGCAAATTCAAATTCAAAAAGGTTTCAGCTCACACCAGTCATAACCATCAGCAAAAACTCTACAAACGATAAATGCTGAAGGGGTTTTAGAGAACTGTGTACCTTCAAGCTGCTGCTGGGATGTAACGTGGTAACAACACTAATGCAAACTGAATGGAGATGCTTGAAAAGGTAAAAATTGAGCTACCATATGATGCGGCATGGCACCTTTTGGGCCTATAACCTAAGACCACCAGAATCTGGAAAACACAGGCAGGCCAATGTGCACTGCAGCAATATTGAAATAGCCAAGACATGGAAGCAGAAAATAGGTCCATAAACAGATGAATGGACAAAGACGAAGTGGTATACGTACCAAATGTAATAGTAGCCTCGCGAAAAAAATGAACAATGCCGTTTTCAGGACTACAGTTGAGCCTAGAAATAATCATATAAGGTTAAGTAAGTGAAAAGGGTATGACAAACAGCCTATGATATCATTTATACATGTTATCCTAAGATTGCTACCAATGAACATATTTCCACAGAAAAAGACACTCACAGACTTATCAAATAAACTAATGGTTAGCCAAAATGAAAGGTGGGAGGATGGGTAAATTAGGACTATGGGGTTAACATACATATACTAATGTATGTTAAATGTATATAAACATATAACATATAAATTACATGAATTATATCATCACCAATACCTTCAAAATATACATTTTGTGATCACATACATGGTAACAGTATCCGAAGATGAACAGACGTATGTATGAATCATTGAGCAGATTCTGTACAGCCAGACAATCAAAACACTCTAATCAAATTTACTCCGATAAGAAATAGAAATTAAATTTAAAAAACAAACATAAGTAAGGAGACATAAACTTCTGGGGGCTTGTCCCAGGACATTCCTCTCTAATTTACAACCTGGGAACACTACCTCCAGGAAGACTCTGTTGCCCTAATAACAAGAGTTGAGAATGTAATAATGCTGCCGTCTTGTGGCTCTTTCCCACAACAGCAGCTTTAAACCCAGTGCCAATGGTTGGTTATATAGTCACAAGGACTGCAGGGCTGTAAATGACACAGGCCCACAAAACATGCCCTGGGGTAGGGAATAGGCAAGAAAATTCAACACATGAGAAATTTTTCAAAAAGTCAATAAG
This sequence comes from Balaenoptera physalus, assembly GCF_965194825.1. Classification (NCBI taxonomy): domain Eukaryota; kingdom Metazoa; phylum Chordata; class Mammalia; order Artiodactyla; family Balaenopteridae; genus Balaenoptera; species Balaenoptera physalus. Next base: position 207,927 of record NW_028125543.1, read on the forward strand.
AGGAGGGAAGTTGTACTCACTCTTTAAAAAAAAGGAAAACAAAAAAAAGGACATGCCTAAAGCTCAGTATAAGGAATTATTAGCCACATACATATTCAAATTCAAAAAGGTTTAAGCTCACAAGAGTCATGATCATCAGCAAAAAGTCTACAAACTATAAATGCTGAAGGGGTTTTAGAGAACTGTGTACCTTCTAGTTGCTGGTGGGATGTAAAGTGGCAACAGCACTAACGCAAACTGAATGGAGCTGCTTGAAAAGGTAAAAATTGAGCTACCATATGATGCGGCAGGGCACCTTTTGGGCCTATAACCTAAGACCACCAGAATCGGAAAGACAGAGGCAGGCAAATGTGCACTGCAGCAACATTGAAATAGCCAAGACATGGAAGGAAAAAAAAAGGTCCATAAACAGATGTATGGACAAAGACGAAGTGGTATATGGACAGAATGGAATAGTAGGCTCGTGAAAAAAATGAACAATGCCGTTTTCAGGACTACAGTTGAGCCTAGAAATAATCATATAACGTTAAGTAAGTGAAAAGGGTATGACAAATATCCTATGATGTCATTTATATATGTTATCGTAAAATTGCTACCAATGAACATATTTCCACAGAAAAAGACACTCACAGACTTATCAAATAAACTAATGGTTAGCCAAAATGAAAGGTGGGAGGATGGGTAAATTAGGACTATGGGGTTAACATACATATACTAATGTATGTTAAATGTATATAAACATATAACATATAAAGTATATGAATTATATAATCACGAATACCTTTAAAATATATATTCTGTAATCACATACATGGTAACAGGATCCGAAGATGAAGAAACATAAATATGAATCAATGAGCAGATTCTGTACAGCCAGAAAATCAAAACACTCTAATCAGATTTACTCCGATAAGAAATAGAAATTAAATTTAAAAAACAAACATAAGTAAGGAGAGATAAACTTCTGGGGGCTTGTCCCAGCACATTCCACTCTAATTTCCAACCTTGGAACACTACCTCCAGGAAGAGTCTTTTGCCCCATTAACAAGAGTTGAGGACGTAATAATGCTGCCGCCATGTGGCTGTTTCCCACAGCAGCAGCTTTAAACCCAGTGCCAATGGTTGCCTACATAGTCACAAGGACTGCAGGGCTGTAAATGACACAGGCCCTCAAGAAATGCCCTGGGGTAGGGAATAGGCAAGAAAATTCAACACATGAGAAATTTTTCAAGAAGTCAATAAGAGGAGGGAAGTTGTACTCACTCTTTAAAAAAAAGGAAAACAAAAAAAGGACATGCCTAAAGCTCAGTATAAGGAATTATTAGCCACATGCAAATTCAAATTCAAAAAGGTTTCAGCTCACACCAGTCATAACCATCAGCAAAAAGTCTACAAACGATAAATGCTGAAGGGGTTTTAGAGAACTGTGTACCTTCAAGCTGCTGCTGGGATGTAACGTGGTAACAACACTAATGCAAACTGAATGGAGATGCTTGAAAAGGTAAAAATTGAGCTACCATATGATGCGGCATGGTACCTTTTGGGCCTATAACCTAAGACCACCAGAATCTGGAAAACACAGGCAGGCCAATGTGCACTGCAGCAATATTGAAATAGCCAAGACATGGAAGCAGAAAATAGGTCCATAAACAGATGAATGGACAAAGACGAAGTGGTATACGTACCAAATGTAATAGTAGCCTCGCGAAAAAAATGAACAATGCCGTTTTCAGGACTACAGTTGAGCCTAGAAATAATCATATAAGGTTAAGTAAGTGAAAAGGGTATGACAAACATCCTATGATATCATTTATACATGTTATCCTAAGATTGCTACCAATGAACATATTTCCACAGAAAAACACACTCACAGACTTACCAAAGAAACTAATGGTTAGCCAAAATGAAAGGTGGGAGGATGGGTAAATTAGGACTATGGGGTTAACATACATATACTAATGTATGTTAAATGTATATAAACATATAACAGATAAACTATATGAATTATATAATCACCAATACCTTGAAAATATATATTTTGTGATCACATACATGGTAACAGGATCCGAAGATGAACAGACATATGTATGAATCATTGAGCAGATTCTGTACAGCCAGACAATCAAAACACTCTAATCAAATTTACTCCGACAAGAAGTATAAATTAAGTTTAAAAAACAAACATAAGTAAGGAGACATAAACTTCTGGGGCTTGTCCCAGCACATTCCACTCTAATTTACAACCTTGGAAAACTGCCTCCAGGAAGACTCAGTTGCCCTAGTAACAAGAGTTGAGAACGTAATAATGCTGCCGCCTTGTGGCTGTTTCCCACAACAGCAGCTTTAAACCCAGTGCCAATGGTTGCTTATATAGTCACAAGGACTGCAGGGCTCTAAATGACACAGGCCCTCAAAACATGCCCTGGCGTAGGCAATAGGCAAGAAAATTCAACATATGAGAAATTTTTCAAGAAGTCAATAAGAGGAGGGAAGTTGTACTCACTCTTTAAAAAAAAAGGAAAAGAAAAAAAAGGACATGCCTAAAGCTCAGTATAAGGAATTATAAGCCACAAGCAAATTCAAATTCAAAAAGGTTTCAGTTCACACCAGTCATAACCATCAGCAAAAAGTCTACAAACGATAAATGCTGAGGGGGTTTTAGAGAACTGTGTACCTTCTGGCTGCTGGTGGGATGTAAAGTGGCAACAGCACTAACGCAAACTGAATGGAGCTGTGCTTGAAAAGGTAAACATTGAGCTACCATATGATGCGGCAGGGCACCTTTTGGGCCTATAACCTAAGACCACCAGAATCGGAAAGACAGAGGCAGGCAAATGTGCACTGCAGCAATATTGAAAGAGCCAAGACATGGAAGCAAAAAAAGGTCCATAAACAGATGACGGGAAAAAGAAGAAGTGGTATATGGACAGAATGGAATAGTAGCCTCGGGAAAAAAAATGAACAATGCCGTTTTCAGGACTACAGTTGAGCCTAGAAATAATCATATAACGATAAGTAAGTCAAAAGGGTATGACAAATGTCCTATGATATCATTTATACATGTTATCCTAAGATTGCTACCAATGAACATATTTCCACAGAAAAAGACACTCACAGACTTATCAAATAAACTAATGGTTAGCCAAAATGAAAGGTGGGGGGATGGGTAAATTAGGACTATGGGGTTAACATGAATATACTAATGTAAGTTAAATGTACATAAACATATAACATATAAATGATATGAATTATATAATCACCAATCCCTTCAAAATATACATTCTGTAATCACATACATGGTAACAGGTTCCGAAGATGAACAGACATATGTATGAATCATTGAGCAGATTCTGTACAGCCAGACAATCAAAACACTCTAATCAAATTTACTCCGATAAGAAGTAGAAAATAAATTTAAAAAACAAACATAAGTAAGGAGATATAAACTTCTGGGGGCTTGTCCCAGCACATTCCACTCTAGTTTACAACCTCGGAACACTACCTCCAGGAAGACTCTGCTGCCCTAGTAACAAGTGTTGAGAACGTAATAATGCTGCTGCCTTGTGGCTATTTCCCACAACAGCCGCTTTAAACCCAGTGCCAATGGTTGCTTATAGACTCACAAGGACTGCAGGGCTGTAAATGACACAGGCCCTCAAAAAATGCCCTGGGGTAGGGAATAGGCAAGAAAATTCAACACATGAGAAATTTTTCAAGAAGTCAATAAGAGGAGGGAGGTTGTACTCACTCTTTAAAAAAAAAGGAAAAGAAAAAAAGGGCATGCCTAAAGCTCAGTAAAGGAAATTATTAGCCATATGCAAATTCAAATTCAATAAGGTTTCAGCTCACACCAGTCATGACCAGCAGCAAAAAGTCTACAAACTATAAATGCTGAAGGGGTTTTAGAGAACTGTGTACCTTCTTGGTGCCGGTGGGATGTAAAGTGGTAAGAGCACTAACGAAAACTGAATGGAGCTGCTTGAAAAGGTAAAAATTGAGTTAACATATGATGCGGCAGGGCACCTTTTGGGCCTATAATATAAAACCACCAAAATCGGAAAGACAGATGCAGGCAAATATGCACTGCAACAATATTGAAATAGCCAAGACATGGAAGCAAAAAAAAGGTCCATAAACAGATGAATGGACAAAGACGAAGTGGTATACGTACCAAATGGAATAGTAGCCTCGGGAAAAAAAGGAACAATGCCGTTTTCACGACTACAGTTGAGCCTACAAATAATCATATAAGGTTAAGTAAGTCAAAAGGGTATGACAAACATCCTATGATATCATTTATACATGTTATCCTAAGATTGCTACCAAAGAACATATTTCCACAGAAAAAGACACTCACAGACTTATCAAGTAAACTAATGGTTAGCCAAAAGGAAAGGTGGGAGGATGGGTAAATTAGGACTATGGGGTTAATATACATATACTAATGTATGTTAAATGTATATAAACATATAACAGATAAATTATATGAATTATATAATCACCAATACCTTTAAAATATACATTCTGTAATCACATACATGGTAACAGGGTCCAAAGGTGAACAGACATAAGTATGAATCATTGAGCAGATTCTGTACAGCCAGACAATCAACACACTCTAATCAAATTTACTCCGATAAGAAATAGAAACTAAATTTAAAAAACAAACATAAGTAAGGAGACATAAACTTCTGGGGGCTTGTCCCTGCACATTCCACTCTAATTTACAACCTCGGAACCCTACCTCCAGGAAGACTCTTTTGCCCAAGTAACAAGAGTTGAGAACGTAATAATGCTGCCGCCTTGTGGCTGTTTCGCACAAGAGCAGCTTTAAACCCACTGCTAATGGTTGCTTAATAGTCCCAAGGAATGCAGGGCTCTAAATGACACCTGCCCTCAAAAAATGCCCTGGGGTAGGGAATAGGCAGGAAAATTCAACACATGAGAAATTTTTCAAGAAGTCAAGAGAGGAGGGAAGTTGTACCTACTCTTTAACAAAAAAAGGAAACGAAGAAAAAGGATATGGTTAAAGCTCAGTATAAGGAATTATTAGCCACATGCGTTTCCAACCTCCAAAAAGGTTTCAGCTCACACCAGTCAAATGGCCATTAGCAAAAAGTCTACAAAGTATAAATGCTGAATGGGTTTTAGACAACTCATACCTACTAGCTGCTGGTGGGATGTAAAGTGGTAAAAGCACTAACAAGAACTGAATGGAGCTGCTTTACAAGGTAAAAATTGAGCTACCATATGATGCGGCAGGGCACCTTTGAGCCTATAAACGAAGACCACCAGGATCGGAAAGACAGAGGCAGGCAAATGTGCACTGCAGTAATATTGAAATAGCCAAGACATGAAAGCAAAAAAAAAGGTCCATAAACGTATGAATGGAAAAAGAAGAAGTGGTATATGGACAGAATCGAATAGTAAGCTCGGGAAAAAAATGAACAATGCCGTTTTCTGGACTACAGTTGAGCCTTGAAATAATCATATAAGGTTAAGTAAGTGAAAAGGGTATGACAAACAGCCTATGATATCATTTATACATGTTATCCTAAGATTGCTACCAATGAACATATTTCCACAGAAAAAGACACTCACAGACTTATCAAATAAACTAATGGTTAGCCAAAATGAAAGGTGGGAGGATGGGTAAATTAGGACTATGGGGTTAACATACATATACTAATGTATGTTAAATGTATATAAACATATAACATATAAATTACATGAATTATATCATCACCAATACCTTCAAAATATACATTTTGTGATCACATACATGGTAACAGTATCCGAAGATGAACAGACGTATGTATGAATCATTGAGCAGATTCTGTACAGCCAGACAATCAAAACACTCTAATCAAATTTACTCCGATAAGAAATAGAAATTAAATTTAAAAAACAAACATAAGTAAGGACACATAAACTTCTGGGGGCTTGTCCCAGGACATTCCTCTCTAATTTACAACCTGGGAACACTACCTCCAGGAAGACTCTGTTGCCCTAATAACAAGAGTTGAGAATGTAATAATGCTGCCGTCTTGTGGCTCTTTTCCACAACAGCAGCTTTAAACCCAGTGCCAATGGTTGGTTATATAGTCACAAGGACAGCAGGGCTGTAAATGACACAGGCCCACAAAACATGCCCTGGGGTAGGGAATAGGCAAGAAAATTCAACACATGAGAAATTTTTCAAGAAGTCAATAAGAGGAGGGAAGTTGTACTCACTCTTTAAAAAAAAGGAAAACAAAAAAAGGACATGCCTAAAGCTCAGTATAAGGAATTATTAGCCACGTGCAAATTCAAATTCAAAAAGGTTTCAGCTCACACCAGTCATGACCATCAGCAAAAAGTCTACAAACTATAAATGCTGAAGGGGTTTTAGAGAACTGTGTACCTTCTAGTTGCTGGTGGGATGTAAAGTGGCAACAGCACTAACGCAAACTGAATGGAGCTGCTTGAAAAGGTAAAAATTGAGCTACCATATGATGCGGCAGGGCACCTTTTGGGCCTATAACCTAAGACCACCAGAATCGGAAAGACAGAGGCAGGTAAATGTGCACTGCAGCAACACTGAAATAGCCAAGACATGGAAGGAAAAAAAAAGGTCCATAAACAGATGTATGGACAAAGACGAAGTGGTATATGGACAGAATGGAATAGTAGGCTCGTGAAAAAAATGAACAATGCCGTTTTCAGGACTACAGTTGAGCCTAGAAATAATCATATAACGTTAAGTAAGTGAAAAGGGTATGACAAATATCCTATGATATCATTTATATATGTTATCGTAAAATTGCTACTAATGAACATATTTCCACAGAAAAAGACACTCACAGACTTATCAAATAAACTAATGGTTAGCCAAAATGAAAGGTGGGAGGATGGGCAAATTAGGACTATGGGGTTAACATACATATACTAATGTATGTTAAATGTATATAAACATATAACATATAAAGTATATGAATTATATAATCACGAATACCTTTAAAATATATATTCTGTAATCACATACATGGTAACAGGATCCGAAGATGAAGAAACATAAATATGAATCAATGAGCAGATTCTGTACAGCCAGAAAATCAAAACACTCTAATCAGATTTACTCCGATAAGAAATAGAAATTAAATTTAAAAAACAAACATAAGTAAGGAGAGATAAACTTCTGGGGGCTTGTCCCAGCACATTCCACTCTAATTTCCAACCTTGGAACACTACCTCCAGGAAGAGTCTTTTGCCCCATTAACAAGAGTTGAGGACGTAATAATGCTGCCGCCATGTGGCTGTTTCCCACAGCAGCAGCTTTAAACCCAGTGCCAATGGTTGCCTACATAGTCACAAGGACTGCAGGGCTGTAAATGACACAGGCCCTCAAGAAATGCCCTGGGGTAGGGAATAGGCAAGAAAATTCAACACATGAGAAATTTTTCAAGAAGTCAATAAGAGGAGGGAAGTTGTACTCACTCTTTAAAAAAAAGGAAAACAAAAAAAGGACATGCCTAAAGCTCAGTATAAGGAATTATTAGCCACATGCAAATTCAAATTCAAAAAGGTTTCAGCTCACACCAGTCATAACCATCAGCAAAAACTCTACAAACGATAAATGCTGAAGGGGTTTTAGAGAACTGTGTACCTTCAAGCTGCTGCTGGGATGTAACGTGGTAACAACACTAATGCAAACTGAATGGAGATGCTTGAAAAGGTAAAAATTGAGCTACCATATGATGCGGCATGGCACCTTTTGGGCCTATAACCTAAGACCACCAGAATCTGGAAAACACAGGCAGGCCAATGTGCACTGCAGCAATATTGAAATAGCCAAGACATGGAAGCAGAAAATAGGTCCATAAACAGATGAATGGACAAAGACGAAGTGGTATACGTACCAAATGTAATAGTAGCCTCGCGAAAAAAATGAACAATGCCGTTTTCAGGACTACAGTTGAGCCTAGAAATAATCATATAAGGTTAAGTAAGTGAAAAGGGTATGACAAACATCCTATGATATCATTTATACATGTTATCCTAAGATTGCTACCAATGAACATATTTCCACAGAAAAACACACTCACAGACTTACCAAAGAAACTAATGGTTAGCCAAAATGAAAGGTGGGAGGATGGGTAAATTAGGACTATGGGGTTAACATACATATACTAATGTATGTTAAATGTATATAAACATATAACAGATAAACTATATGAATTATATAATCACCAATACCTTGAAAATATATATTTTGTGATCACATACATGGTAACAGGATCCGAAGATGAACAGACATATGTATGAATCATTGAGCAGATTCTGTACAGCCAGACAATCAAAACACTCTAATCAAATTTACTCCGACAAGAAGTATAAATTAAGTTTAAAAAACAAACATAAGTAAGGAGACATAAACTTCTGGGGCTTGTCCCAGCACATTCCACTCTAATTTACAACCTTGGAAAACTGCCTCCAGGAAGACTCAGTTGCCCTAGTAACAAGAGTTGAGAACGTAATAATGCTGCCGCCTTGTGGCTGTTTCCCACAACAGCAGCTTTAAACCCAGTGCCAATGGTTGCTTATATAGTCACAAGGACTGCAGGGCTCTAAATGACACAGGCCCTCAAAACATGCCCTGGCGTAGGCAATAGGCAAGAAAATTCAACATATGAGAAATTTTTCAAGAAGTCAATAAGAGGAGGGAAGTTGTACTCACTCTTTAAAAAAAAAGGAAAAGAAAAAAAAGGACATGCCTAAAGCTCAGTATAAGGAATTATAAGCCACAAGCAAATTCAAATTCAAAAAGGTTTCAGTTCACACCAGTCATAACCATCAGCAAAAAGTCTACAAACGATAAATGCTGAGGGGGTTTTAGAGAACTGTGTACCTTCTGGCTGCTGGTGGGATGTAAAGTGGCAACAGCACTAACGCAAACTGAATGGAGCTGTGCTTGAAAAGGTAAAAATTGAGCTACCATATGATGCGGCAGGGCACCTTTTGGGCCTATAACCTAAGACCACCAGAATCGGAAAGACAGAGGCAGGCAAATGTGCACTGCAGCAATATTGAAAGAGCCAAGACATGGAAGCAAAAAAAGGTCCATAAACAGATGACGGGAAAAAGAAGAAGTGGTATACGGACAGAATGGAATAGTAGCCTCGGGAAAAAAATGAACAATGCCGTTTTCAGGACTACAGTTGAGCCTAGAAATAATCATATAACGATAAGTAAGTCAAAAGGGTATGACAAATGTCCTATGATATCATTTATACATGTTATCCTAAGATTGCTACCAATGAACATATTTCCACAGAAAAAGACACTCACAGACTTATCAAATAAACTAATGGTTAGCCAAAATGAAAGGTGGGGGGATGGGTAAATTAGGACTATGGGGTTAACATGAATATACTAATGTAAGTTAAATGTACATAAACATATAACATATAAATGATATGAATTATATAATCACCAATCCCTTCAAAATATACATTCTGTAATCACATACATGGTAACAGGTTCCGAAGAGGAACAGACATATGTATGAATCATTGAGCAGATTCTGTACAGCCAGACAATCAAAACACTCTAATCAAATTTACTCCGATAAGAAGTAGAAAATAAATTTAAAAAACAAACATAAGTAAGGAGATATAAACTTCTGGGGGCTTGTCCCAGCACATTCCACTCTAGTTTACAACCTCGGAACACTACCTCCAGGAAGACTCTGCTGCCCTAGTAACAAGTGTTGAGAACGTAATAATGCTGCTGCCTTGTGGCTATTTCCCACAACAGCAGCTTTAAACCCAGTGCCAATGGTTGCTTATAGACTCACAAGGACTGCAGGGCTGTAAATGACACAGGCCCTCAAAAAATGCCCTGGGGTAGGGAATAGGCAAGAAAATTCAACACATGAGAAATTTTTCAAGAAGTCAATAAGAGGAGGGAGGTTGTACTCACTCTTTAAAAAAAAAGGAAAAGAAAAAAAGGGCATGCCTAAAGCTCAGTAAAGGAAATTATTAGCCATATGCAAATTCAAATTCAATAAGGTTTCAGCTCACACCAGTCATGACCAGCAGCAAAAAGTCTACAAACTATAAATGCTGAAGGGGTTTTAGAGAACTGTGTACCTTCTTGGTGCCGGTGGGATGTAAAGTGGTAAGAGCACTAACGAAAACTGAATGGAGCTGCTTGAAAAGGTAAAAATTGAGTTAACATATGATGCGGCAGGGCACCTTTTGGGCCTATAATATAAAACCACCAAAATCGGAAAGACAGATGCAGGCACATATGCACTGCAACAATATTGAAATAGCCAGGACATGGAAGCAAAAAAAAGGTCCATAAACAGATGAATGGACAAAGATGAAGTGGTATACGTACCAAATGGAATAGTAGCCTCGGGAAAAAAAAGGAACAATGCCGTTTTCACGACTACAGTTGAGCCTACAAATAATCATATAAGGTTAAGTAAGTCAAAAGGGTATGACAAATATCCTATGATATCATTTATACATGTTATCCTAAGATTGCTACCAAAGAACATATTTCCACAGAAAAAGACACTCACAGACTTATCAAGTAAACTAATGGTTAGCCAAAAGGAAAGGTGGGAGGATGGGTAAATTAGGACTATGGGGTTAATATACATATACTAATGTATGTTAAATGTATATAAACATATAACAGATAAATTATATGAATTATATAATCACCAATACCTTTAAAATATACATTCTGTAATCACATACATGGTAACAGGGTCCAAAGGTGAAGAGACATAAGTATGAATCATTGAGCAGATTCTGTACAGCCAGACAATCAACACACTCTAATCAAATTTACTCCGATAAGAAATAGAAACTAAATTTAAAAAACAAACATAAGTAAGGAGACATAAACTTCTGGGGGCTTGTCCCTGCACATTCCACTCTAATTTACAACCTCGGAACCCTACCTCCAGGAAGACTCTTTTGCCCAAGTAACAAGAGTAGAGAACGTAATAATGCTGCCGCCTTGTGGCTGTTTCGCACAAGAGCAGCTTTAAACCCACTGCTAATGGTTGCTTAATAGTCCCAAGGAATGCAGGGCTCTAAATGACACCTGCCCTCAAAAAATGCCCTGGGGTAGGGAATAGGCAGGAAAATTCAACACATGAGAAATTTTTCAAGAAGTCAAGAGAGGAGGGAAGTTGTACCTACTCTTTAACAAAAAAAGGAAACGAAGAAAAAGGATATGGTTAAAGCTCAGTATAAGGAATTATTAGCCACATGCGTTTCCAACCTCCAAAAAGGTTTCAGCTCACACCAGTCAAATGGCCATTAGCAAAAAGTCTACAAACTATAAATGCTGAATGGGTTTTAGACAACTCATACCTACTAGCTGCTGGTGGGATGTAAAGTGGTAAAAGCACTAACAAGAACTGAATGGAGCTGCTTTACAAGGTAAAAATTGAGCTACCATATGATGCGGCAGGGCACCTTTGAGCCTATAAACGAAGACCACCAGGATCGGAAAGACAGAGGCAGGCAAATGCGCACTGCAGTAATATTGAAATAGCCAAGACATGAAAGCAAAAAAAAAGGTCCATAAACATATGAATGGAAAAAGAAGAAGTGGTATATGGACAGAATGGAATAGTAAGCTCGGGAAAAAAATGAACAATGCCGTTTTCTGGACTACAGCTGAGCCTTGAAATAATCATATAAGGTTAAGTAAGTGAAAAGGGTATGACAAACAGCCTATGATATCATTTATACATGTTATCCTAAGATTGCTACCAATGAACATATTTCCACAGAAAAAGACACTCACAGACTTATCAAATAAACTAATGGTTAGCCAAAATGAAAGGTGGGAGGATGGGTAAATTAGGACTATGGGGTTAACATACATATACTAATGTATGTTAAATGTATATAAACATATAACATATAAATTACATGAATTATATCATCACCAATAGCTTCAAAAATATACATTCTGTAATCACGTACATGGTAGCAGGATCCGAAGATGAACAGACATATGTATGAATCATTGAACAGATTCTGTACAGCCAGACAATCAAAACACTCTAAGCAAATTGACTCTGATAAGAAATAGAAATTATATTTAAAAAGCAAACATAAGTTAGGAGACATAAACTTCTGGGGGCTTGTCCCAGCACATTGCACTCTAATTTAAAAGCTCGGAACACTACCTCCAGGAAGACTCTGTTGTCCTAGTAACAAGACTTGAGAACGTAATAATGCTGCCGCCTTGTGGCTGTCTCCAAAAACAGCACCTTTAAACCCAGTGCCAATGGTTGCTTATATAGTCACAAGGACTGCACGGTTGTAAATGACACAGGCACTCAAAAAATGCCCTGGGGTAGGGAATAGGCAAGAAAATTCAACACATAAGAAACTTTTCAAGAAATCAATAAGAGGAGGGACGTTGTACTCACTCATTTTAAAAAAAAGGAAAAGAAAAAATAGGACATGCCTAAAGCTCAGCATAAGGAATTATTAGCCACATGCGTATCCAACCTCCAAAAAGGTTTCAGCTCACACCAGTCATGACCATCAGCAAAAAGTCTACAAACTATAAATGCTGAAGGGGTTTTAGAGAAGTGTGTACCTTCTAGCTGCTGGTGGGATATAAAGTCGTAACAGCACTAATGCAAACTGAATCGAGCTGCTTGAAAACGTAAAAATTGAGCTACCATATGATGCGGCAGGGCACCTTTTGGGCCTATAACCTAAGACCACCAGAATCGGAAAGACAGAGGCAGGCAAATGTGCACTGCAACAATACTGAAATAGCAAAGACATGGAAGCAAAAAAAAAGGTCCATAAACAGATGAATGGACAAAGACGAAGTGGGATACGTACCAAATGGAATAGTAGCCTCGGGAAAAAAATGAACAATGCCGTTTTCAGGACTACAGTTGAGCCTAGAAATAATCATATAAGGTTAAGTAAGTCAAAAGGGTATGACAAATATCCTAGGACATCATTTATACATGTTATCCTAAGATTGCTACCAATGAACATATTTCCACAGAAAAAGACACTCACAGACTTATCAAATAAACTAATGGCTAGCCAAAATGAAAGGTGGGAGGATGGGTAAATTAGGACTATGGGGTTAAAATACATATACTAATGTATGTTAAATGTATATAAACATATAACATATGAAATATATAAATTATATAATCACCAATACCTTTAAAATATACATTCTGTAATCACATACATGCTAACAGGTTCGAAGATGAACAGACATATGTATGAATCATTGAGCAGATTCTGTACAGCCAGAAAACCACAACACTCTAATCAAATTTACTCCGATAAGAAATAGAAATTAAATTTAAAAAACAAACATAAGTTAGGAGACATAAACTTCTGGGGGCTTGTCCCAGCACATTGCACTCTAATTTACAAGCTCGGAACACTACCTCCAGGAAGACTGTGTTGTCCTAGTAACAAGACTTGAGAACGTAATAATGCTGCCGCCTTGTGGCTGCTTCCCACAACAGTAGCTTTAAACCCAGTGCCAATGGTTGCTTATATAGTCACAAGGACTGCAGGGCTGTAAAAGACACAGGCCCTGAAAAAATGCCCTGGGGTATGGAATTGGCAAGAAAATTCAACACATGAGAAATTTTCAAGAAGTCAATAAGAGGAGGGAAGTTGTAGTCACTCTTTAAAAAAAAAGGAAAAGAAAAAAAGGACATGCCTAAAGCTCAGCATAAGGAATTATTAGCCACATGCGTATCCAACCTCCAAAAAGGTTTCAGCTCACACCAGTCATGACCATCAGCAAAAAGTCTACAAACTATAAATGCTGAAGGGGTTTTAGAGAACTGTGTACCTTCTAGCTGCTGGTGGGATGTAAAGTGGTAACAGCAGTAACGCAAACTGAATCGAGCTGCTTGAAAAGGTAAACATTGAGCTACCATATGATGCGGCAGGGCACATTTTGGGCCTATAACCTAAGACAACTGGATTCGGAAAGACAGAGGCAGGCAAATGTGCACTGCAACAATATTGAAATAGCCAAGACATGGAAGCAAAAAAAAGGTCCATAAACAGATGAATGGACAAAGACGAAATGGTACACGTACCAAATGGAATAGAAGCCTCTGGAAAAAAATGAACAATGCCGTTTTCAGGACTAGAGATGAGCCTAGAAATAATCATATAAGGTTAAGTAAGTCAAAAGGGTATGACAAATATCCTATGATATCATTAATACATGTTATCCTAAGATTGCTACCAATGAACATATTTCCACAGAAAAAGACACTCACAGACTTATCAAATAAACTAATGGTTAGCCAAAATGAAAGGTGGGAGGATGGGTAAATTAGGACAATGGGGTTAACATACATATACTAATGTATGTTAAATGTATATAAACATATCACATATAAACTATATGCATTATATCATCACCAATAGCTTCAAAAATATACATTCTGTAATCACGTACATGGTAGCAGGATCCGAAGATGAACAGACATATGTATGAATCATTGAACAGATTCTGTACAGCCAGACAATCAAAACACTCTAAGCAAATTGACTCTGATAAGAAATAGAAATTATATTTAAAAAGCAAACATAAGTTAGGAGACATAAACTTCTGGGGGCTTGTCCCAGCACATTGCACTCTAATTTAAAAGCTCGGAACACTACCTCCAGGAAGACTGTGTTGTCCTAGTAACAAGACTTGAGAACGTAATAATGCTGCTGCCTTGTGGCTGCTTCCCACAACAGTAGCTTTAAACCCAGTGCCAATGGTTGCTTATATAGTCACAAGGACTGCACGGTTGTAAATGACACAGGCACTCAAAAAATGCCCTGGGGTAGGGAATAGGCAAGAAAATTCAACACATAAGAAACTTTTCAAGAAATCAATAAGAGGAGGGAAGTTGTACTCACTCATTTTAAAAAAAAGGAAAAGAAAAAATAGGACATGCCTAAAGCTCAGCATAAGGAATTATTAGCCACATGCGTATCCAACCTCCAAAAAGGTTTCAGCTCACACCAGTCATGACCATCAGCAAAAAGTCTACAAACTATAAATGCTGAAGGGGTTTTAGAGAAGTGTGTACCTTCTAGCTGCTGGTGGGATATAAAGTCGTAACAGCACTAATGCAAACTGAATCGAGCTGCTTGAAAACGTAAAAATTGAGCTACCATATGATGCGGCAGGGCACCTTTTGGGCCTATAACCTAAGACCACCAGAATCGGAAAGACAGAGGCAGGCAAATGTGCACTGCAACAATACTGAAATAGCAAAGACATGGAAGCAAAAAAAAAGGTCCATAAACAGATGAATGGACAAAGACGAAGTGGGATACGTACCAAATGGAATAGTAGCCTCGGGAAAAAAATGAACAATGCCGTTTTCAGGACTACAGTTGAGCCTAGAAATAATCATATAAGGTTAAGTAAGTCAAAAGGGTATGACAAATATCCTATGACATCATTTATACATGTTATCCTAAGATTGCTACCAATGAACATATTTCCACAGAAAAAGACACTCACAGACTTATCAAATAAACTAATGGCTAGCCAAAATGAAAGGTGGGAGGATGGGTAAATTAGGACAATGGGGTTAAAATACATATACTAATGTATGTTAAATGTATATAAACATATAACATATGAAATATATAAATAATATAATCACCAATACCTTTAAAATATACATTCTGTAATCACATACATGCTAACAGGTTCGAAGATGAACAGACATATGTATGAATCATTGAGCAGATTCTGTACAGCCAGAAAACCACAACACTCTAATCAAATTTACTCCGATAAGAAATAGAAATTAAATTTAAAAAACAAACATAAGTTAGGAGACATAAACTTCTGGGGGCTTGTCCCAGCACATTGCACTCTAATTTACAAGCTCGGAACACTACCTCCAGGAAGACTGTGTTGTCCTAGTAACAAGACTTGAGAACGTAATAATGCTGCCGCCTTTTGGCTGCTTCCCACAACAGTAGCTTTAAACCCAGTGCCAATGGTTGCTTATATAGTCACAAGGACTGCAGGGCTGTAAAAGACACAGGCCCTCAAAAAATGCCCTGGGGTATGGAATTGGCAAGAAAATTCAACACATGAGTAACTTTTCAAGAAGTCAATAAGAGGAGGGAAGTTGTACTCACTCTTTAAAAAAAAAGGAAAAGAAAAAAAAAGGACATGCCTAAAGCTCAGTATAAGGAATTATTAGCCACATGCAAATTCAAATTCAAAAAGGTTTCAGGTGACACCAGTCATGACCATCAGCAAAAAGTCTACAAACTATAAATGCTGAAGGGGTTTTAGAGAATTGTGTACATTCTACCTGCTGGTGGGATGTAAAGTGGTAACAGCACTAACGCATACTGAATGGAGCTGCTTGAAAAGGTAAAAATTGAGTTACCATATGATGCGGCAGGGCACCTTTTGGGCCTATAACCTAAGACCACCAAAATCGGAAATACAGAGGCAGGCAAATGTGCACTGCAACAATACTGAAATACCCAAGACATGGAAGCAAAAAATGGTCCATAAACAGGTGAATGGACAAAGAAGAAGTGGTATATGGACAGAATGGAAGAGTAGCCTCGGGAAAAAAATGAACAATGCCGTTTTCAGAACTACAGTTGAGACTAGAAATAGTCATATAAGGGTAAGTTAGTCAAAAGGGTATGACAAATATCCTATGATATCATTTATACATGTTATCCTAAGATTGCTACCAATGAACATATTTCCACAAAAAAAGACACTCACAGACTTATCAAATAAACTAATGGTTAGCCAAAATGAAAGGTGGGAGGATGGGTAAATTAGGACTATGGGGTTAACATACATATACTAATGTATGTTAAATGTATATAAACATATAACATATGAACTATATAAAATATATAATCACCAAACCTTTAAAATATACATTCTGTAATCACATACATGATAACAGGTTCCGAAGATGAACAGATATATGTATGAATCATTGAGCAGATTCTGTACAGCCAATCAAAACACTCTAATCAAATTTACTCCGATAAGAAATAGAAATTAAATTTAAAAAGCAAACATAAGTTAGGAGACATAAACTTCTGGGGGCTTGTCCCAGCACATTCCACTCTAATTTACAACCTTGGAAAACTACCTCCAGGAAGACTCTGTTGCCCTAGTAAGAAGAGTGGAGAACGTAATAATGCTGCCGCCTTGTGGCTGTTTCCCACAACAGCAGCTTTAAACCCAGTGCCAAAGGTTGCTTATTAGTCACAAGGACTCAAGGGCTCTAAATGACACCTGCATTCAAAAAATGCCCTGGGGTAGGGAATAGGCAAAAAAATTCAACACATGAGAAACTTTTCAAGAAGTCAATAAGAGGAGGGAAGTTGTACTCACTCTTTAAAACAAAAGGAAAAGAAAAAAATGACATGCCTAAAGCTCAGTATAAGGAATTATTAGCCACATGCAAATTCAAATTCAAAAAGGTTTCAGGTAACACCAGTCATGACCATCATCAAAAAGTCTACAAACTATAAATGCTGAAGGGGTTTTAGAGGAATGTGTACCTTCTAGCTGCTGGTGGGATGTAAAGAAGTAATACCACTAATGCAAACTGAATGGAGCTGCTTCAAAAGGTAAAAATTGAGTTACCATACGATGCGGCAGGGCACCTTTTGGGCCTATAACCTAAGACCACCAGAATCGGAAAGACAGAGGCAGGCAAATGTGCACTGCAACAATACTGAAATAGCCAAGACATGGAAGCAAAAAAAGGTCCATAAACAGATGAATGGACAAAGACGAAGTGGGATACGTACCAAATGGAATAGTAGCCTCGGGAAAAAAATGAACAATGCCGTTTTCAGGACTACAGTTGAGCCTAGAAATAATCATATAAGGTTAAGTAAGTCAAAAGGGTATGACAAATATCCTAGGACATCATTTATACATGTTATCCTAAGATTGCTACCAATGAACATATTTCCACAGAAAAAGACACTCACAGACTTATCAAATAAACTAATTGCTAGCCAAAATGAAAGGTGGGAGGATGGGTAAATTAGGACTATGGGGTTAAAATACATATACTAATGTATGTTAAATGTATATAAACATATAACATATGAAATATATAAATTATATAATCACCAATACCTTTAAAATATACATTCTGTAATCACATACATGCTAACAGGTTCGAAGATGAACAGACATATGTATGAATCATTGAGCAGATTCTGTACAGCCAGAAAACCACAACACTCTAATCAAATTTACTCCGATAAGAAATAGAAATTAAATTTAAAAAGCAAACATAAGTTAGGAGACATAAACTTCTGGGGGCTTGTCCCAGCATATTGCACTCTAATTTACAAGCTCAGAACACTACCTCCAGGAAGACTCTGTTCTCCTAGTAACAAGACTTGAGAACGCAATAATGCTGCCGCCTTGTGGCTGCTTCCCACAACAGCACTTTAAACCCAGTGCCAATGATTGCTTATATAGTCACAAGGACTGCAGGGCTGTAAATGACACAAGCCCTCAAAATATGCCCTGGGGTAGGGAATTGGCAAGAACATTCAACACATGAGAAATTTCCAAGAAGTCAATAAGAGGAGGGAAGTTGTACTCACTCTTTAAAAAAAAAAGGAAAAGAAAAAAAAGGACATGCCTAAAGCTTAGTATAAGGAATTATTAGCCACATACAAATTCAAATTCAAAAAGGTTTCAGCTCACACCAGTCATTACCATCAGCAAAATGTCTACAAACTATAAATGCTGAAGGGGTTTTAGAGATCTGTGTACCTTCTAGCTGCTGGTGGGATGTAAAGTGGAAACAGCACTAACGCAAACTGAATCGAGCTGCTTGAAAAGGTAAAAATTGAGCTACCAAATGATGCGGCAGGGCACCTTTTGGGCCTATAACCTAAGAACACCAAAATTGGAAAGACAGAGGCAGGCAAATATGCACTGCAACAATACTGAAATAGCCAAGATATGGAAGCAAAAAAAAGGTCCATAAACAGATGAATGGACAAAGAAGAAGTGGTATACGGACAGAATGGAATAGTAGCCTCGGGAGAAAAATGAACAATGCCATTTTCAGGACTAGAGTTGAGCCTAGAAATAATCATATAAGGTTAAGTAAGTCAAAAGGGTATGACAAATATCCTATGACATCATTTATACATGTTATCCTAAGATTGCTACCAATGAACATATTTCCACAGAAAAAGACACTCACAGACTTATCATATAAACTAATGGTTAGCCAAAATGAAAGGTGGGAGGATGGGTAAATTAGGACTATGGGGTTAACATACATATACTAATGTATGTTAAATGTATATAAACATATAACATATAAATGATATGAATTATATATTCACCAATACCTTCAAAATATACATTCTGTAATCACATACATGGTAACAGGATCCGAAGATGAACAGACATATGTATGAATCATTGAGCAGATTCTGTACAGCCAGACAATCAAAACACTCTAATCAAATTTACTCCGATAAGAAATAGAAATTAAATTTAAAAAACAAACATAAGTTAGGAGACATAAACTTTTGGGGGCTTGTCCCAGCACATTGCACTCTAATTTACAAGCTCGGAACACTACCTCCAGGAAGACTGTGTTGTCCTAGTAACAAGACTTGAGAACGTAATAATGCTGCCGCCTTGTGGCTGCTTCCCACAACAGTAGCTTTAAACCCAGTGCCAATGGTTGCTTATATAGTCACAAGGACTGCAGGGCTGTAAAAGACACAGGCCCTCAAAAAATACGCTGGTGTAGGGAATTGGCAAGAAAATTCAACACATGAGAAATTTTCAAGAAGTCAATAAGAGTACGGAAGTTGTACTCACTCTTTAAAAAAAAGGAAAAGAAAAAAAGGACATGCCTAAAGCTCAGCATAAGGAATTATTAGCCACATGCGTATCCAACCTCCAAAAAGGTTTCAGCTCACACCAGTCATGACCATCAGCAAAAAGTCTACAAACTATAAATGCTGAAGGGGTTTTAGAGAACTGTGTACCTTCTAGCTGCTGTTTGGATGTAAAGTGGTAACAGCAGTAACGCAAACTGAATCGAGCTGCTTGAAAAGGTAAACACTGAGCTACCATATGATGCGGCAGGGCACCTTTTGGGCCTATACCCTAAGACCACCGGATTCGGAAAGACAGAGGCAGGCAAATGTGCACTGCAACAATATTGAAATAGCCAAGACATGGAAGCAAAAAAAAGGTCCATAAACAGATGAATGGACAAAGACGAAATGGTATACGTACCAAATGGAATAGTAGCCTCTGGAAAAAAATGAACAATGCCGTTTTCAGGACTAGAGTTGAGCCTAGAAATAATCATATAAGGTTAAGTAAGTCAAAAGGGTATGACAAATATCCTATGATATCATTTATACATGTTATCCTAAGATTGCTACCAATGAACATATTTCCACAGAAAAAGACACTCACAGACTTATCAAATAAACTAATGGTTAGCCAAAATGAAAGGTGGGGGGATGGGTAAATTAGGACTATGGGGTTAACATACATATACTAATATAAGTTAAATGTATATAAACATATAACATATAAATGATATGAATTATATAATCACCAATACCTTCAAAATATACATTCTGTAATCACATACATGGTAACAGGATCCGAAGATGAACAGACATATGTATGAATCATTGAACAGATTCTGTACAGCCAGACAATCAAAACACTCTAATCAAATTTACTCCGATAAAAAATACAAATTAAATTTAAAAAACAAACATAAGTAAGGAGACATAAACTTCTGGGGGCTTGTCCCAGCACATTGCACTCTAATTTAAAAGCTCGGAACACTACCTCCAGGAAGACTCTGTTGTCCTAGTAACAAGACTTGAGAACGTAATAATGCTGCCGCCTTGTGGCTGTCTCCAAAAACAGCACCTTTAAACCCAGTGCCAATGGTTGCTTATATAGTCACAAGGACTGTACGGTTGTAAATGACACAGGCACTCAAAAAATGCCCTGGGGTAGGGAATAGGCAAGAAAATTCAACACATAAGAAACTTTTCAAGAAATCAATAAGAGGAGGGAAGTTGTACTCACTCTTTTTAAAAAAAAGGAAAAGAAAAAATAGGACATGCCTAAAGCTCAGCATAAGGAATTATTAGCCACATGCGTATCCAACCTCCAAAAAGGTTTCAGCTCACACCAGTCATGACCATCAGCAAAATGTCTACAAACTATAAATGCTGAAGGGGTTTTAGAGATCTGTGTACCTTCTAGCTGCTGGTGGGATGTAAAGTGGCAACAGCACTAACGCAAACTGAATGGAGCTGCTTGAAAAGGTAAAAATTGAGCTACCATATGATGCGGCAGGGCACCTTTTGGGCCTATAACCTAAGACCACCAGATTCGGAAAGAGAGAGGCAGGCAAATGTGCATTGCAACAATATTGAAATAGCCAAGACATGGAAGCAAAAAAAAGGTCCATAAACAGATGAATGGAGAAAGACGAAGTGGGATACGTACCAAATGGAATAGTAGCCTCGGGAAAAAAATGAACAATGCCGTTTTCAGGACTACAGTTGAGCCTAGAAATAATCATATAAGGTTAAGTAAGTCAAAAGGGTATGACAAATATCCTAGGACATCATTTATACATGTTATCCTAAGATTGCTACCAATGAACATATTTCCACAGAAAAAGACACTCACAGACTTATCAAATAAACTAATGGCTAGCCAAAATGAAAGGTGGGAGGATGGGTAAATTAGGACTATGGGGTTAAAATACATATACTAATGTATGTTAAATGTATATAAACATATAACATATGAAATATATAAATTATATAATCACCAATACCTTTAAAATATACATTCTGTAATCACATACATGCTAACAGGTTCGAAGATGAACAGACATATGTATGAATCATTGAGCAGATTCTGTACAGCCAGAAAACCACAACACTCTAATCAAATTTACTCCGATAAGAAATAGAAATTAAATTTAAAAAACAAACATAAGTTAGGAGACATAAACTTCTGGGGGCTTGTCCCAGCACATTGCACTCTAATTTACAAGCTCGGAACACTACCTCCAGGAAGACTGTGTTGTCCTAGTAACAAGACTTGAGAACGTAATAATGCTGCCGCCTTGTGGCTGCTTCCCACAACAGTAGCTTTAAACCCAGTGCCAATGGTTGCTTATATAGTCACAAGGACTGCAGGGCTGTAAAAGACACAGGCCCTCAAAAAATGCCCTGGGGTATGGAATTGGCAAGAAAATTCAACACATGAGAAATTTTCAAGAAGTCAATAAGAGGAGGGAAGTTGTAGTCACTCTTTAAAAAAAAAGGAAAAGAAAAAAAGGACATGCCTAAAGCTCAGCATAAGGAATTATTAGCCACATGCGTATCCAACCTCCAAAAAGGTTTCAGCTCACACCAGTCATGACCATCAGCAAAAAGTCTACAAACTATAAATGCTGAAGGGGTTTTAGAGAACTGTGTACCTTCTAGCTGCTGGTGGGATGTAAAGTGGTAACAGCAGTAACGCAAACTGAATCGAGCTGCTTGAAAAGGTAAACATTGAGCTACCATATGATGCGGCAGGGCACATTTTGGGCCTATAACCTAAGACAACTGGATTCGGAAAGACAGAGGCAGGCAAATGTGCACTGCAACAATATTGAAATAGCCAAGACATGGAAGCAAAAAAAAGGTCCATAAACAGATGAATGGACAAAGACGAAATGGTACACGTACCAAATGGAATAGAAGCCTCTGGAAAAAAATGAACAATGCCGTTTTCAGGACTAGAGTTGAGCCTAGAAATAATCATATAAGGTTAAGTAAGTCAAAAGGGTATGACAAATATCCTATGATATCATTAATACATGTTATCCTAAGATTGCTACCAATGAACATATTTCCACAGAAAAAGACACTCACAGACTTATCAAATAAACTAATGGTTAGCCAAAATGAAAGGTGGGAGGATGGGTAAATTAGGACAATGGGGTTAACATACATATACTAATGTATGTTAAATGTATATAAACATATCACATATAAACTATATGCATTATATCATCACCAATAGCTTCAAAAATATACATTCTGTAATCACGTACATGGTAGCAGGATCCGAAGATGAACAGACATATGTATGAATCATTGAGCAGATTCTGTACAGCCAGACAATCAAAACACTCTAAGCAAACTGACTCTGATAAGAAATAGAAATTAAATTTAAAAAGCAAACATAAGTTAGGAGACATAAACTTCTGGGGGCTTGTCCCAGCACATTCCACTCTAATTTACAACCTTGGAAAACTACCTCCAGGAAGACTCTGTTGCCCTAGTAACAAGAGTTGAGAACGTAATAATGCTGCCACCTTGTGGCTGTTTCCCACAACAGCAGCTTTAAACCCAGTGCCAAAGGTTGCTTAATAGTCACAAGGACTGCAGGGCTCTAAATGACACCGGCCCTCAAAGAATGCCCTGGAGTAGGGAATAGGCAAAAAAATTCAACACATGAGTAAATTTTCAAGAAGTCAATAAGAGGAGGGAAGTTGTACTCACTCTTTAAAAAAAAAAGGAAAAGAATAAAAAAGGACATGCCTAAAGCTCAGTATAAGGAATTATTAGCCACATGCAAATTCAAATTCAAAAAGGTTTCAGGTGACACCAGTCATGACCATCAGCAAAAAGTCTACAAACTATAAATGCTGAAGGGGTTTTAGAGCATTGTGTACCTTCTAGCTGCTGGTGGGATGTAAAGTGGAAACAGCACTAACGCAAAATGAATCGAGCTGCTTGAAAAGGTAAAAATTGAGCTACCAAATGATGGGGCAGGGCACCTTTTGGGCCTATAACCTAAGACCACCAAAATTGGAAAGACAGAGGCAGGCAAATATGCACTGCAACAATACTGAAATAGCCAAGATATGGAAGCAAAAAAAAGGTCCATAAACAGATGAATGGACAAAGAAGAAGTGGTATACGGACAGAATGGAATAGTAGCCTCGGGAGAAAAATGAACAATGCTGTTTTCAAGACTACAGTTGAGCCTAGAAAAAATCATATAAGGTTAAGTAAGTCAAAAGGGTATGACAAATATCCTATGATATCATTTATACAAGTTTTCTTAAGATTGCTACCAATGAACATATTTCCACAGAAAAAGACACTCACAGACTTATCAAATAAACTAATGGTTAGCCAAAATGAAAGGTGGGGGGATGGGTAAGTTAGGACTATGGGGTTAACATACATATACTAATGTAAGTTAAATGTATATAAACATATAACATATAAACGATATGAATTATATAATCACCAATACCTTCAAAATATATATTCTGTGATCACATACATGGTAACAGGATCCGAAGATGAACAGACATATGTATGAATCATTGAACAGATTCTGTACAGCCAGACAATCAAAACACTCTAATCAAATTTACTCCGATAAAAAATACAAATTAAATTTAAAAAACAAACATAAGTAAGGAGACATAAACTTCTGGGGGCTTGTCCCAGCACATTGCACTCTAATTTACAAGCTCGGAACACTACCTCCAGGAAGACTGTGTTGTCCTAGTAACAAGACTTGAGAACGTAATAATGCTGCCGCCTTGTGGCTGCTTCCCACAACAGTAGCTTTAAACCCAGTGCCAATGGTTGCTTATATAGTCACAAGGACTGCACGGTTGTAAATGACACAGGCACTCAAAAAATGCCCTGGGGTAGGGAATAGGCAAGAAAATTCAACACATAAGAAACTTTTCAAGAAATCAATAAGAGGAGGGAAGTTGTACTCACTCATTTTAAAAAAAAGGAAAAGAAAAAATAGGACATGCCTAAAGCTCAGCATAAGGAATTATTAGCCACATGCGTATCCAACCTCCAAAAAGGTTTCAGCTCACACCAGTCATGACCATCAGCAAAAAGTCTACAAACTATAAATGCTGAAGGGGTTTTAGAGAAGTGTGTACCTTCTAGCTGCTGGTGGGATATAAAGTCGTAACAGCACTAATGCAAACTGAATCGAGCTGCTTGAAAACGTAAAAATTGAGCTACCATATGATGCGGCAGGGCACCTTTTGGGCCTATAACCTAAGACCACCAGAATCGGAAAGACAGAGGCAGGCAAATGTGCACTGCAACAATACTGAAATAGCAAAGACATGGAAGCAAAAAAAAAGGTCCATAAACAGATGAATGGACAAAGACGAAGTGGGATACGTACCAAATGGAATAGTAGCCTCGGGAAAAAAATGAACAATGCCGTTTTCAGGACTACAGTTGAGCCTAGAAATAATCATATAAGGTTAAGTAAGTCAAAAGGGTATGACAAATATCCTAGGACATCATTTATACATGTTATCCTAAGATTGCTACCAATGAACATATTTCCACAGAAAAAGACACTCACAGACTTATCAAATAAACTAATGGCTAGCCAAAATGAAAGGTGGGAGGATGGGTAAATTAGGACTATGGGGTTAAAATACATATACTAATGTATGTTAAATGTATATAAACATATAACATATGAAATATATAAATTATATAATCACCAATACCTTTAAAATATACATTCTGTAATCACATACATGCTAACAGGTTCGAAGATGAACAGACATATGTATGAATCATTGAGCAGATTCTGTACAGCCAGAAAACCACAACACTCTAATCAAATTTACTCCGATAAGAAATAGAAATTAAATTTAAAAAACAAACATAAGTTAGGAGACATAAACTTCTGGGGGCTTGTCCCAGCACATTGCACTCTAATTTACAAGCTCGGAACACTACCTCCAGGAAGACTGTGTTGTCCTAGTAACAAGACTTGAGAACGTAATAATGCTGCCGCCTTGTGGCTGCTTCCCACAACAGTAGCTTTAAACCCAGTGCCAATGGTTGCTTATATAGTCACAAGGACTGCAGGGCTGTAAAAGACACAGGCCCTCAAAAAATGCCCTGGGGTATGGAATTGGCAAGAAAATTCAACACATGAGAAATTTTCAAGAAGTCAATAAGAGGAGGGAAGTTGTAGTCACTCTTTAAAAAAAAAGGAAAAGAAAAAAAGGACATGCCTAAAGCTCAGCATAAGGAATTATTAGCCACATGCGTATCCAACCTCCAAAAAGGTTTCAGCTCACACCAGTCATGACCATCAGCAAAAAGTCTACAAACTATAAATGCTGAAGGGGTTTTAGAGAACTGTGTACCTTCTAGCTGCTGGTGGGATGTAAAGTGGTAACAGCAGTAACGCAAACTGAATCGAGCTGCTTGAAAAGGTAAACATTGAGCTACCATATGATGCGGCAGGGCACATTTTGGGCCTATAACCTAAGACAACTGGATTCGGAAAGACAGAGGCAGGCAAATGTGCACTGCAACAATATTGAAATAGCCAAGACATGGAAGCAAAAAAAAGGTCCATAAACAGATGAATGGACAAAGACGAAATGGTACACGTACCAAATGGAATAGAAGCCTCTGGAAAAAAATGAACAATGCCGTTTTCAGGACTAGAGATGAGCCTAGAAATAATCATATAAGGTTAAGTAAGTCAAAAGGGTATGACAAATATCCTATGATATCATTAATACATGTTATCCTAAGATTGCTACCAATGAACATATTTCCACAGAAAAAGACACTCACAGACTTATCAAATAAACTAATGGTTAGCCAAAATGAAAGGTGGGAGGATGGGTAAATTAGGACAATGGGGTTAACATACATATACTAATGTATGTTAAATGTATATAAACATATCACATATAAACTATATGCATTATATCATCACCAATAGCTTCAAAAATATACATTCTGTAATCACGTACATGGTAGCAGGATCCGAAGATGAACAGACATATGTATGAATCATTGAACAGATTCTGTACAGCCAGACAATCAAAACACTCTAAGCAAATTGACTCTGATAAGAAATAGAAATTATATTTAAAAAGCAAACATAAGTTAGGAGACATAAACTTCTGGGGGCTTGTCCCAGCACATTGCACTCTAATTTAAAAGCTCGGAACACTACCTCCAGGAAGACTGTGTTGTCCTAGTAACAAGACTTGAGAACGTAATAATGCTGCTGCCTTGTGGCTGCTTCCCACAACAGTAGCTTTAAACCCAGTGCCAATGGTTGCTTATATAGTCACAAGGACTGCACGGTTGTAAATGACACAGGCACTCAAAAAATGCCCTGGGGTAGGGAATAGGCAAGAAAATTCAACACATAAGAAACTTTTCAAGAAATCAATAAGAGGAGGGAAGTTGTACTCACTCATTTTAAAAAAAAGGAAAAGAAAAAATAGGACATGCCTAAAGCTCAGCATAAGGAATTATTAGCCACATGCGTATCCAACCTCCAAAAAGGTTTCAGCTCACACCAGTCATGACCATCAGCAAAAAGTCTACAAACTATAAATGCTGAAGGGGTTTTAGAGAAGTGTGTACCTTCTAGCTGCTGGTGGGATATAAAGTCGTAACAGCACTAATGCAAACTGAATCGAGCTGCTTGAAAACGTAAAAATTGAGCTACCATATGATGCGGCAGGGCACCTTTTGGGCCTATAACCTAAGACCACCAGAATCGGAAAGACAGAGGCAGGCAAATGTGCACTGCAACAATACTGAAATAGCAAAGACATGGAAGCAAAAAAAAAGGTCCATAAACAGATGAATGGACAAAGACGAAGTGGGATACGTACCAAATGGAATAGTAGCCTCGGGAAAAAAATGAACAATGCCGTTTTCAGGACTACAGTTGAGCCTAGAAATAATCATATAAGGTTAAGTAAGTCAAAAGGGTATGACAAATATCCTATGACATCATTTATACATGTTATCCTAAGATTGCTACCAATGAACATATTTCCACAGAAAAAGACACTCACAGACTTATCAAATAAACTAATGGCTAGCCAAAATGAAAGGTGGGAGGATGGGTAAATTAGGACAATGGGGTTAAAATACATATACTAATGTATGTTAAATGTATATAAACATATAACATATGAAATATATAAATAATATAATCACCAATACCTTTAAAATATACATTCTGTAATCACATACATGCTAACAGGTTCGAAGATGAACAGACATATGTATGAATCATTGAGCAGATTCTGTACAGCCAGAAAACCACAACACTCTAATCAAATTTACTCCGATAAGAAATAGAAATTAAATTTAAAAAACAAACATAAGTTAGGAGACATAAACTTCTGGGGGCTTGTCCCAGCACATTGCACTCTAATTTACAAGCTCGGAACACTACCTCCAGGAAGACTGTGTTGTCCTAGTAACAAGACTTGAGAACGTAATAATGCTGCCGCCTTTTGGCTGCTTCCCACAACAGTAGCTTTAAACCCAGTGCCAATGGTTGCTTATATAGTCACAAGGACTGCAGGGCTGTAAAAGACACAGGCCCTCAAAAAATCCCCTGGGGTATGGAATTGGCAAGAAAATTCAACACATGAGTAACTTTTCAAGAAGTCAATAAGAGGAGGGAAGTTGTACTCACTCTTTAAAAAAAAAGGAAAAGAAAAAAAAAGGACATGCCTAAAGCTCAGTATAAGGAATTATTAGCCACATGCAAATTCAAATTCAAAAAGGTTTCAGGTGACACCAGTCATGACCATCAGCAAAAAGTCTACAAACTATAAATGCTGAAGGGGTTTTAGAGAATTGTGTACATTCTACCTGCTGGTGGGATGTAAAGTGGTAACAGCACTAACGCATACTGAATGGAGCTGCTTGAAAAGGTAAAAATTGAGTTACCATATGATGCGGCAGGGCACCTTTTGGGCCTATAACCTAAGACCACCAAAATCGGAAATACAGAGGCAGGCAAATGTGCACTGCAACAATACTGAAATACCCAAGACATGGAAGCAAAAAATGGTCCATAAACAGGTGAATGGACAAAGAAGAAGTGGTATATGGACAGAATGGAAGAGTAGCCTCGGGAAAAAAATGAACAATGCCGTTTTCAGAACTACAGTTGAGACTAGAAATAGTCATATAAGGGTAAGTTAGTCAAAAGGGTATGACAAATATCCTATGATATCATTTATACATGTTATCCTAAGATTGCTACCAATGAACATATTTCCACAAAAAAAGACACTCACAGACTTATCAAATAAACTAATGGTTAGCCAAAATGAAAGGTGGGAGGATGGGTAAATTAGGACTATGGGGTTAACATACATATACTAATGTATGTTAAATGTATATAAACATATAACATATGAACTATATAAAATATATAATCACCAAACCTTTAAAATATACATTCTGTAATCACATACATGATAACAGGTTCCGAAGATGAACAGATATATGTATGAATCATTGAGCAGATTCTGTACAGCCAATCAAAACACTCTAATCAAATTTACTCCGATAAGAAATAGAAATTAAATTTAAAAAGCAAACATAAGTTAGGAGACATAAACTTCTGGGGGCTTGTCCCAGCACATTCCACTCTAATTTACAACCTTGGAAAACTACCTCCAGGAAGACTCTGTTGCCCTAGTAAGAAGAGTGGAGAACGTAATAATGCTGCCGCCTTGTGGCTGTTTCCCACAACAGCAGCTTTAAACCCAGTGCCAAAGGTTGCTTATTAGTCACAAGGACTCAAGGGCTCTAAATGACACCTGCATTCAAAAAATGCCCTGGGGTAGGGAATAGGCAAAAAAATTCAACACATGAGAAACTTTTCAAGAAGTCAATAAGAGGAGGGAAGTTGTACTCACTCTTTAAAACAAAAGGAAAAGAAAAAAATGACATGCCTAAAGCTCAGTATAAGGAATTATTAGCCACATGCAAATTCAAATTCAAAAAGGTTTCAGGTAACACCAGTCATGACCATCATCAAAAAGTCTACAAACTATAAATGCTGAAGGGGTTTTAGAGGAATGTGTACCTTCTAGCTGCTGGTGGGATGTAAAGAAGTAATACCACTAATGCAAACTGAATGGAGCTGCTTCAAAAGGTAAAAATTGAGTTACCATACGATGCGGCAGGGCACCTTTTGGGCCTATAACCTAAGACCACCAGAATCGGAAAGACAGAGGCAGGCAAATGTGCACTGCAACAATACTGAAATAGCCAAGACATGGAAGCAAAAAAAGGTCCATAAACAGATGAATGGACAAAGACGAAGTGGGATACGTACCAAATGGAATAGTAGCCTCGGGAAAAAAATGAACAATGCCGTTTTCAGGACTACAGTTGAGCCTAGAAATAATCATATAAGGTTAAGTAAGTCAAAAGGGTATGACAAATATCCTAGGACATCATTTATACATGTTATCCTAAGATTGCTACCAATGAACATATTTCCACAGAAAAAGACACTCACAGACTTATCAAATAAACTAATGGCTAGCCAAAATGAAAGGTGGGAGGATGGGTAAATTAGGACTATGGGGTTAAAATACATATACTAATGTATGTTAAATGTATATAAACATATAACATATGAAATATATAAATTATATAATCACCAATACCTTTAAAATATACATTCTGTAATCACATACATGCTAACAGGTTCGAAGATGAACAGACATATGTATGAATCATTGAGCAGATTCTGTACAGCCAGAAAACCACAACACTCTAATCAAATTTACTCCGATAAGAAATAGAAATTAAATTTAAAAAGCAAACATAAGTTAGGAGACATAAACTTCTGGGGGCTTGTCCCAGCATATTGCACTCTAATTTACAAGCTCAGAACACTACCTCCAGGAAGACTCTGTTCTCCTAGTAACAAGACTTGAGAACGCAATAATGCTGCCGCCTTGTGGCTGCTTCCCACAACAGCACTTTAAACCCAGTGCCAATGATTGCTTATATAGTCACAAGGACTGCAGGGCTGTAAATGACACAAGCCCTCAAAATATGCCCTGGGGTAGGGAATTGGCAAGAACATTCAACACATGAGAAATTTCCAAGAAGTCAATAAGAGGAGGGAAGTTGTACTCACTCTTTAAAAAAAAAAGGAAAAGAAAAAAAAGGACATGCCTAAAGCTTAGTATAAGGAATTATTAGCCACATACAAATTCAAATTCAAAAAGGTTTCAGCTCACACCAGTCATTACCATCAGCAAAATGTCTACAAACTATAAATGCTGAAGGGGTTTTAGAGATCTGTGTACCTTCTAGCTGCTGGTGGGATGTAAAGTGGAAACAGCACTAACGCAAACTGAATCGAGCTGCTTGAAAAGGTAAAAATTGAGCTACCAAATGATGCGGCAGGGCACCTTTTGGGCCTATAACCTAAGAACACCAAAATTGGAAAGACAGAGGCAGGCAAATATGCACTGCAACAATACTGAAATAGCCAAGATATGGAAGCAAAAAAAAGGTCCATAAACAGATGAATGGACAAAGAAGAAGTGGTATACGGACAGAATGGAATAGTAGCCTCGGGAGAAAAATGAACAATGCCATTTTCAGGACTAGAGTTGAGCCTAGAAATAATCATATAAGGTTAAGTAAGTCAAAAGGGTATGACAAATATCCTATGACATCATTTATACATGTTATCCTAAGATTGCTACCAATGAACATATTTCCACAGAAAAAGACACTCACAGACTTATCATATAAACTAATGGTTAGCCAAAATGAAAGGTGGGAGGATGGGTAAATTAGGACTATGGGGTTAACATACATATACTAATGTATGTTAAATGTATATAAACATATAACATATAAATGATATGAATTATATATTCACCAATACCTTCAAAATATACATTCTGTAATCACATACATGGTAACAGGATCCGAAGATGAACAGACATATGTATGAATCATTGAGCAGATTCTGTACAGCCAGACAATCAAAACACTCTAATCAAATTTACTCCGATAAGAAATAGAAATTAAATTTAAAAAACAAACATAAGTTAGGAGACATAAACTTTTGGGGGCTTGTCCCAGCACATTGCACTCTAATTTACAAGCTCGGAACACTACCTCCAGGAAGACTGTGTTGTCCTAGTAACAAGACTTGAGAACGTAATAATGCTGCCGCCTTGTGGCTGCTTCCCACAACAGTAGCTTTAAACCCAGTGCCAATGGTTGCTTATATAGTCACAAGGACTGCAGGGCTGTAAAAGACACAGGCCCTCAAAAAATACCCTGGTGTAGGGAATTGGCAAGAAAATTCAACACATGAGAAATTTTCAAGAAGTCAATAAGAGTACGGAAGTTGTACTCACTCTTTAAAAAAAAGGAAAAGAAAAAAAGGACATGCCTAAAGCTCAGCATAAGGAATTATTAGCCACATGCGTATCCAACCTCCAAAAAGGTTTCAGCTCACACCAGTCATGACCATCAGCAAAAAGTCTACAAACTATAAATGCTGAAGGGGTTTTAGAGAACTGTGTACCTTCTAGCTGCTGTTTGGATGTAAAGTGGTAACAGCAGTAACGCAAACTGAATCGAGCTGCTTGAAAAGGTAAACACTGAGCTACCATATGATGCGGCAGGGCACCTTTTGGGCCTATAACCTAAGACCACCGGATTCGGAAAGACAGAGGCAGGCAAATGTGCACTGCAACAATATTGAAATAGCCAAGACATGGAAGCAAAAAAAAGGTCCATAAACAGATGAATGGACAAAGACGAAATGGTATACGTACCAAATGGAATAGTAGCCTCTGGAAAAAAATGAACAATGCCGTTTTCAGGACTAGAGTTGAGCCTAGAAATAATCATATAAGGTTAAGTAAGTCAAAAGGGTATGACAAATATCCTATGATATCATTTATACATGTTATCCTAAGATTGCTACCAATGAACATATTTCCACAGAAAAAGACACTCACAGACTTATCAAATAAACTAATGGTTAGCCAAAATGAAAGGTGGGGGGATGGGTAAATTAGGACTATGGGGTTAACATACATATACTAATATAAGTTAAATGTATATAAACATATAACATATAAATGATATGAATTATATAATCACCAATACCTTCAAAATATACATTCTGTAATCACATACATGGTAACAGGATCCGAAGATGAACAGACATATGTATGAATCATTGAACAGATTCTGTACAGCCAGACAATCAAAACACTCTAATCAAATTTACTCCGATAAAAAATACAAATTAAATTTAAAAAACAAACATAAGTAAGGAGACATAAACTTCTGGGGGCTTGTCCCAGCACATTGCACTCTAATTTAAAAGCTCGGAACACTACCTCCAGGAAGACTCTGTTGTCCTAGTAACAAGACTTGAGAACGTAATAATGCTGCCGCCTTGTGGCTGTCTCCAAAAACAGCACCTTTAAACCCAGTGCCAATGGTTGCTTATATAGTCACAAGGACTGTACGGTTGTAAATGACACAGGCACTCAAAAAATGCCCTGGGGTAGGGAATAGGCAAGAAAATTCAACACATAAGAAACTTTTCAAGAAATCAATAAGAGGAGGGAAGTTGTACTCACTCTTTTTAAAAAAAAGGAAAAGAAAAAATAGGACATGCCTAAAGCTCAGCATAAGGAATTATTAGCCACATGCGTATCCAACCTCCAAAAAGGTTTCAGCTCACACCAGTCATGACCATCAGCAAAATGTCTACAAACTATAAATGCTGAAGGGGTTTTAGAGATCTGTGTACCTTCTAGCTGCTGGTGGGATGTAAAGTGGCAACAGCACTAACGCAAACTGAATGGAGCTGCTTGAAAAGGTAAAAATTGAGCTACCATATGATGCGGCAGGGCACCTTTTGGGCCTATAACCTAAGACCACCAGATTCGGAAAGAGAGAGGCAGGCAAATGTGCATTGCAACAATATTGAAATAGCCAAGACATGGAAGCAAAAAAAAGGTCCATAAACAGATGAATGGAGAAAGACGAAGTGGGATACGTACCAAATGGAATAGTAGCCTCGGGAAAAAAATGAACAATGCCGTTTTCAGGACTACAGTTGAGCCTAGAAATAATCATATAAGGTTAAGTAAGTCAAAAGGGTATGACAAATATCCTAGGACATCATTTATACATGTTATCCTAAGATTGCTACCAATGAACATATTTCCACAGAAAAAGACACTCACAGACTTATCAAATAAACTAATGGCTAGCCAAAATGAAAGGTGGGAGGATGGGTAAATTAGGACTATGGGGTTAAAATACATATACTAATGTATGTTAAATGTATATAAACATATAACATATGAAATATATAAATTATATAATCACCAATACCTTTAAAATATACATTCTGTAATCACATACATGCTAACAGGTTCGAAGATGAACAGACATATGTATGAATCATTGAGCAGATTCTGTACAGCCAGAAAACCACAACACTCTAATCAAATTTACTCCGATAAGAAATAGAAATTAAATTTAAAAAACAAACATAAGTTAGGAGACATAAACTTCTGGGGGCTTGTCCCAGCACATTGCACTCTAATTTACAAGCTCGGAACACTACCTCCAGGAAGACTGTGTTGTCCTAGTAACAAGACTTGAGAACGTAATAATGCTGCCGCCTTGTGGCTGCTTCCCACAACAGTAGCTTTAAACCCAGTGCCAATGGTTGCTTATATAGTCACAAGGACTGCAGGGCTGTAAAAGACACAGGCCCTCAAAAAATGCCCTGGGGTATGGAATTGGCAAGAAAATTCAACACATGAGAAATTTTCAAGAAGTCAATAAGAGGAGGGAAGTTGTAGTCACTCTTTAAAAAAAAAGGAAAAGAAAAAAAGGACATGCCTAAAGCTCAGCATAAGGAATTATTAGCCACATGCGTATCCAACCTCCAAAAAGGTTTCAGCTCACACCAGTCATGACCATCAGCAAAAAGTCTACAAACTATAAATGCTGAAGGGGTTTTAGAGAACTGTGTACCTTCTAGCTGCTGGTGGGATGTAAAGTGGTAACAGCAGTAACGCAAACTGAATCGAGCTGCTTGAAAAGGTAAACATTGAGCTACCATATGATGCGGCAGGGCACATTTTGGGCCTATAACCTAAGACAACTGGATTCGGAAAGACAGAGGCAGGCAAATGTGCACTGCAACAATATTGAAATAGCCAAGACATGGAAGCAAAAAAAAGGTCCATAAACAGATGAATGGACAAAGACGAAATGGTACACGTACCAAATGGAATAGAAGCCTCTGGAAAAAAATGAACAATGCCGTTTTCAGGACTAGAGTTGAGCCTAGAAATAATCATATAAGGTTAAGTAAGTCAAAAGGGTATGACAAATATCCTATGATATCATTAATACATGTTATCCTAAGATTGCTACCAATGAACATATTTCCACAGAAAAAGACACTCACAGACTTATCAAATAAACTAATGGTTAGCCAAAATGAAAGGTGGGAGGATGGGTAAATTAGGACAATGGGGTTAACATACATATACTAATGTATGTTAAATGTATATAAACATATCACATATAAACTATATGCATTATATCATCACCAATAGCTTCAAAAATATACATTCTGTAATCACGTACATG